>NC_072463.1:19126125-19426125 GCF_027596085.1 Anoplopoma fimbria
GGATGTGGTTAAAATGTTTAAATATGACGGTAATACGTGCAGTACAACTGTGCTTGTATGCAGCTCCCGTTTTTAAAAAAGGTGCGCCTGGTTTACATCACAGAGTTAACCGGTTGACAAAATGCGTCTACGCATATGTTCATCTGCCCAAAAGGAAACCGCTCCGCCCACCGCGGCTGCCCTGGTTACTAAAACACACGCCCCCAGAGAATGTTATTCGAACCTTCGCCAGCCAATCACAGCGTAGAGCGCCGCCGTTTGAATGCTCCTCTGCGGAAACAGGAAGACAGTCTGCAACCGATCGGACCGAGCGAGCCCAGCCTCAATGCAGCCCGCTAGCCGACGCAATTAATCGATGCGTTTCATACAGAAGGCCGTTTGAGCGAGAGCAGGTAAACGTCAACTCCAAGTCTTGTTACACCAAGAAGTTTTTTTTTTTTTTTTTCTCGTATGTGAAAGTATCTAGTGTAAGATGAGAGTCATGGAGAAAAACGTGCTGCGTCTGGTGGCTGTGCAGCACCTCCGCGCAGCCTACGGGATAAAGACAAAGAACTGGAACAAACACAAAGCGGCCAGCTGCAGGTCAACAGCCAGCACCTCGGTGAGTTTACGACGGTCTGCTACCACTTTACGGCACGGTGTACTCTGGAACGTTACCCTGGAACGTTCGACTTGACATGTTGCTATGGGAGACTCCACGAGTCAACAGCACCAGCCTGGGACTCACTATTGTTTAGGCATCTGAGTCACATTAACATATGACTGAACCCCCCCCCCCCCTCTGATGAAACCAGTCTGCTCACAGGCCCCATGTCACTCTCTGCTGAGGCTTTGTTTGGCTGTTCTCAAGATTATTCACACCATACAGATCTTTATCAGCCATAGAAAAGCCACCTCTCACACAACATATGGTGCCAATGTGTTCTCATAAAGCTTTATGGGATAGAAAACTTGTAAATAAGGCAGGATAAATGACATCTAGAGGACGGGCCATTCCCAACTTAATGGCAGGTAATTGAATAAGTCTGAAGGCCCTGTTTCTTAATTACATTACAGCAGACGCTTTTATCCAAAGCGACTTACAATAAGTGTATTCAACATAGGTATTCAAGAGCACTACTAGTCACCAGAAGTCATAAGTGCATCTCCTTTCTTAAACAAGCATCTAAGAGCATAAACCAGAGCAAAAGTACAGAAACAAACTAATACGAATACAATAAGTGCAACAGACTAATACGAATACAATAAGTGCAACAGACTAATGGGAATACAATAAAGTGCTTACTTGTAATTGGCTCACAGGAGTCACATGGTTTTGTTGCAAGAGACTTTGTGACTTTTCAAATGAACACTGAACTTCTGCATTTGCAGGGAATGACCTAGAAATGTGGTAATAGAAACCAAGACACAAACTTCAGCAGTGCGTCCAAGATTGTGACATAGGTTGACTTCTCAGCTGGTCTTTTTCTCATGTTGTTTAGCCTTCCTGTTTAAAATCTAAAATGGATGAGTAATGTCTTATTTTTATTCGTTTGATTGTTCCCTCAGACAAAGGTTTTCGGGGTGTCCCTGGAGAGCTTACCATATTATAATATGGAATGTGGGAGCGTGCCAAGGCAAGTGAATATGCATATTTACTTTTGGTTGAGCCTACAGGTCGCAAGTTCATTCTTGTCCTGACTTGTGCATTAATACTAATGATATTTCACTGCCTTTTTAGCTTCCTGGTGGACGCATGTATGATGCTGCTGGCACATGTCGACACAGAGGGCCTGTTCAGAAAATCCGGCTCTGTCATCCGCCTGAAGGCACTCAGGGTCAGTGATTGCTGAAGTTGACCTTGCATTCACTGAGAACCTTGACCCTGAGAGATGGTCCAACACAACAGAGTGTTTTGTTCAGAGTGTGTTTTGTCCGTCCAGGCAAAACTGGATGCGGGTGAGGAATGCCTGTCCACCGCACTTCCCTGTGACGTGGCCGGTCTGGTGAAGCAGTTCTTCAGGGAGCTGCCGGAGCCGGTGCTACCTACAGAGCTGCAGGAGGCCTTCTTCAAGGCCCAGCAGCTCCCCGCCGAGGAGGATAGGACCTCTGCCACCATGCTGCTGTCCTGTGTTCTGCCCGACAGAAACCTTAGCGTCCTGCGTCACTTTTTTGACTTCCTCCACAATGTGTCTATGAGGTACTAGAATTATTCTTATTTGGACTGCTTTTACATCGAACATCTTTTTTCCCTTTTAAATCAGTTTTTTCTTATACATTTTTCTGATTTTCTTCATTTTCTTTGCTTAATCACAGGAGTGCAGAGAACAAGATGGATAGCAGTAACTTGTCTTTAATCTTGGCTCCCAACATCCTCCACGCTGGAGAGGGTACAGAGAAGATGAATGCCAACACCGAGAAGCGCCTCAAGCTACAGGCAGCCATATTGCACTGCTTCATAGAGAATGCCTGCAACTTTGGTAGGACTTGATGCAGCTTACCTGCGGGTCATCATCGTGTCGCTCCAAAGCCTTCTAGCACTAAACATGGTGCTGTGTCTGTGTGTCACAGGTGTCTTACCACAATTTCTGCTCGAGAAAGCTCCAGCCATGATGGGCTGTGAAGCGGGGGTTCTGTCTCCTGCTGATGGACTCGAGGAGCTGGATTTAAACTCGGGGATGAAGAAGAGACACAGACGCAGCTTCGGAGGTAAGACTATGTCAAAAGTGCAGTATGCAAAGATCTTTCAAATTTCAGATTGGCCAGATAGATTCCAGTTGCACTGGTAATATTTAGAGACATTAAACAAACATATTTAAGTAAAATGGAACCCTTTATATCAGTAACTGTAAACAAATCATTTTCTTTTGAAGCAGGTTCAGTCAGTAAATACTGTTTATACGGTTGGATTTGTCTCACATTTCAGATATGGTCAATGGTGCCCTGAATAAGATAAAAACTAATAGAACACCCACAAATGCCAGCCAGTCAGACAGTCTTGGTAGGTACTGAGGTCAGACAAAATAATGTTGCCCGTCATATAGCATGATGATTCTTTAGTGATCCATCAGCTATGCACATACAACAATAAGCTTTCTGCAAACTGATTCAAAAATAAGTCATGTGACTAATTGTTGCCTACGCTTTGCTTCAGATGACTTTATTGGCTTTTGTTTTCCTTGCCTGTCTGCCTGTCATATGCATGAATCATCTTGTACAAATTTCAGTCAAGACCTGCTGATTTTTATTTATTTTTTTCAAGTGCTTTGGCTCAGAATCGTCTTTGGAATGTCTTCAAATCAAAAAAAATTAATTTGAAGATTTTAATTATTTTGTGATTTTGCCAGTCTTTTCCTCTGCAACTCCTGTGATCGGAACACCGACCTCAAAACGAAAACATCCCATGGAATCTGGTCACTCTTTTGGATTCTCAAACAAGAAACGTAGATCTGTCAAAAAGACCCTTGGGATAGAATTACTTCCCAATACTTTGTTCAGCGGAGCCTCCACTCCTGGATCAGGTATTGATCGATGGTTGATGAGTGTTTGATCACAGACATAAATGATTCTGCTCTCTCTAAAGCCTGTGGTTAAGCATACATCTCTTCCCCCCCCTTTTTTTCTGTCTAGCTTACAGTGCTTCGGGGGTTTTGGACTCTTCCCAAACTACCCTGTCGTCAGCAGGGAAGTCTAGAAGGCAGTCAGCCGTCTCTGTGAGGAGGAAGAGCCGACGACTCAGCAACAGACATGCCGTCAGCAGGTACGCTCCAGTTATCTGAATACACAATTATGTTATTTGTCTCTTAGGGATGACACAAGTTGCTACCACATAGAAATAACACTTATAGTATGGAGCAGTCCAGACAATCACAGTAATTCAAAGAGAGATAAGAGTTGGTAAAACATTAACCTCAGAGCTACATGGCGTTCTCAGGTTCCACTGATAATTGTTTGAATCTCTTTCAGGGTGGAATCTGGAAAAGCCGGATGTTTTTCTCCAAAAGTGGCCAAAAAAGAAGCACCACGCAAATCTCTGCGCTTGCGATTTAGCCTGGGGAAGAGCAGCAAGGAGGCTGTAAGTGTGGTTGACCGACAGACTTCACATTCCATATATCGGGTTCACATGTAGACTGTGGATCCTAATCAGTTTCACTCAGGCAGACACTGCTATTAACTGTGTTTTTAAAATCAAGTAACATTTGCACATGGGGTGTTTTTAATGGGGGGGAATGGTTGCACATTAGCACTTTTCTTATTGTGTAACATTCTAAGTTTACGCTAACACATTTAAACTAGTAATGCATGTTTTTAAAAAATAATGTGGATTGTTATTTCACATTTTGTAACATTATTAAATAAATTGTTTTCCTACTTGTATGTTACAAAGCCATAGCATATGTTCTGTAATTTACTATGTCAGGTACTTATGTGAAAGTTATTATATACCATAAGAGTATATAAATATATGATAAGCTGTTTTGGGTTGAAGCTGCATAGCTTTATAATGTTCTATAGATATAAGTGTATTCTTGACTTAATAAAAAGTTGATGACCAACAAATCCAAAATCTTGTTCCTTCTGAGTGACTTCAATCACCCTCTGAAGAACTAACCACAACATTGAATTAACATATTAATGGTACATTATGGGTAACATCTGTGGGGTCCTTTTTTAACCAAATAAAAACACTAAAGCCTTCTCCTCACTTCATCTTTCATTTCTCATTTCATGCTGGTGATAAAGGGATCTGAGTCCATTGGCTGGCGACTTGCCACTCAGGAGAGCACCACCAGTTTTTGTTTCACCAAAGAGACCGAGTTCAGTCCATCAGGTCTGCCTAGAAAAGCAGAACCCAAAAGTGAGTACAGAATGAAAAAATCTAATATTCCAGTGTAATGTTTTTAAATATAGTCTTTTGAGTTGTACCCCCCCCTCTAATACCACACAATCTTTTACAGGCACCAAGTACATCAGCAAGTCTGAGGACAACTTGCTGACCCCTCAATGTGGCTCAAGTGCCCAGCGGACCTTGTGGGGCGGGGAGACCCCTGTAGGAGCCCAGGCTTTCGGCGGAGGCTCTTTCACAGACACCCCCATGAACATGTGCCTAAAGAGCAACTACATGTCTGAGCCAACCATCGTCGTGTCCAAGCCCCCGGCCGTGGCCAGCTTTCCCAAGAAGCTGTGTTGTGCTTCCAGCGCTGAGAGCCTAGAGAGCGAGGTCTCCATCGCCGAGGCCCAGAGCCGAACCGGTCCCACCCTTCTGAAAATAAAGAAGGCCTTCACAGAGTCCGGCAGTGACCTCCAGACCGTCGTACGGGATCCCTGCAACACTATGGAGACGGACGCAGCAAAACCACCAGGCGGCATCCTGCTCCCTCCACCACGGACTCCCACAGTCAAAGTTGTGAACAAAGAGGCCTCCAGGTTCTCAGCTCAGCAGAGCCTTCTGGCTAACGAACAGAACATTACCTTCGGCCAGCTTGAAATTGCCGCTCTATCGCCTCTGCATATTGACAGTGTCATTTTTGAGCCTGGTGTATACCGTACGGATAAACGTTCCCTCTGTGCCACCTACGTCAGCAGCAACAACAGCTCCATGGTGGGAGACTGTGAAACGGAGGTGGAGCAGGTGAACTGCAGCCGGCTGATTGATGCTCTGGACATCCAGAGTCCTGCTCACTTCAAACTGGGCGTCTCCTGCGGGCTGCAGTCCACTCCATACAAGCTGGGCCTTGAACTCAGGCATGAGTTTGGTACTCCTCCAAAGATTGGTACTCTAGAGTGCGAGGCACACGAAGAAAACAAATCTTCCCCAGAGGGCGGCGCCAAAGTCCAAAACCAACAACAGCTCTCGCCGCGCAGCCTGGAGACTGAAAAGCGTCGCGTGGCGGACCACATCCATCACTTCAACAAGCTCACCCTCCACTCTCCCAAGGGCTCTATGGCCAAACACATCAGATCGCCGCTCAAGTTCCAGCGCACCCCGGTGCGTCAGACCGTCCGCAGGATGAACTCTCTCCTGGGGGAGAGCAGGAGGCCCTCTAGGAACGCAGAGCTCTCCATCAGCCAGAGCGGTCCGGTGGTGAAGGCGGTGAGCCTGGAGAGCGGCCTCTCCCCTCACCCAAAGCTTCAGCCGTACCGGGATGAGGCTCCGGTGGGGCGCTCCAACAGCGTTTGTCCCATAAAGAAACCCCCTCCAGTCCCACCCAAAAAGCCGAGCACCTTGGCTCGTAAACCCAGGGTCACCGCCCTGGCCGACAGGACCAACAAGGCCCAACCAAAGACCAAAGTGGACGGTTCTGTCACCGATCCATCAGGAGCTCAGAAGCCTCTTGTGCAGCAGGTAGTGGAGAAGGACATGAGCCATTACAGAGGTTCACCTCGAAACCCCCTCAACCAAGTCCAACTGCTGGCTGCCACCAAGCCTGTAGATTTATAGTTTCAACTCTTTTTGCCTTTTTTGTTTCCTCCTCACTATGCAGGTCTCTGTCTGGTAGGGACTACAGGACATTTAAACATTCCCTCCGATATATTATCCATACTTTCAGGGCTTTTAATTTATTTTTAGCTACGGTAGGTGCTGTTTGTGATGTGTTAGGGTCTTAATGGGAGATTTTTAGTTTGTTTAACTCTAGTAAAAGAGGTATAGGAGTTAAATATCGACACATATCAGCCTACAGGATCATGTTGGGTAGTGTTTAGACTGTAGTGTGCATGCCAGATTATGTGAAATGTGATTGATGGGATGACTGAAAAATTTGTTAGGATCAAGTCTTTTGCTTTTATTTATGCATTTTTATATCTAATCCTTAGTTAGATGCCTTTTAAAAAAAAAAAAACTGTTTACTGAAGTTAAAGCTTTTTCTTAACTTCACAATATTTTCTTACTGGCTCTCGTCATGGACAGAAAAAAATGCACCTTTTGTTGGATTTTGTTAGAGAAAAAAGCCAAGCAGTATTGATTACGTCTATAATCTATCGCAGTCCATTGATTTCAAAACCAGCAACCAGTGAAATGCTTTGCCATGTGAACTGCTTCAGACAAATAAACCCAAACGGCATGAACTATACTTTCTCTTCACTGAATTTCTTCTGATTTGCATAAATAGTTTAGTTCTTGTTGGAGCCACAAGGGGGAGCAGTACAACCACTGACTGAACCACACCACTGACATGTTTAGTGAAACATGGTCATATTGTGACAAACCACTGATCCGTTGCAACTATATACTTCTATAACTATTTATTTCAACAAATTTGCTTCTGGTGTATTTTTTCAAATATAGCATGTGCGTCTCTGGAGAATCTATAAAACAGATGTAAACTCTGCTATCTGACACTGGTGCAGGATGTGAAGAGTGGACACTGAAGGGGTGAAGGTCAGAATCGTTCCTTAAGAGTTCTTCTCCAGTCAAATGGGATATATGGGACTAAATGTCAGCTTCATAAGGTCTCCGTTACCGGGCGGCTCATCGTTCATGTCCCCGACGGGAGCGCGTTGTCCGCCGGCTGGCCTTACTCGCACAAACTCGGCGTTTGGGCCGCGACCACGTGCTCAGCAGATTACATTCTCAACTTTCTATAATAACAGAAATTGTATCAGAAATGTAAACAGCAAAATCCAGTAAGAGACAAGTTGCCAATTCTGTTTTTGTCATTTAGATATGTGCCCGTTGAGTGTTAGTCCTATAATAATATTCTAATCCTAAATCAACAACCGTGTTAATAAACTGGTGTTTATTTTCCAGAAAATGTGACTTTATATAGTTTACATATTTTGTGTTTTAAACAGAAGTTCTTAGCATTTCAGTCGTTACTTTTGAGTTGCCAGGATATGAAAAATGCTTTATCCTCAGAATAACACCTGAGCGTCCTTTTAGATGCTTCTATTTATACAAGTAGGGAATAATGTTAACCTACAGAGTAGTGGACCGAAATAAATCAACCACTTTTTAAACATTTTAAACTCCAACCTTGTGACGTTTTAGAGCAAGCATTAACTAACAGATCACCAGCTTTAATAACGGCATTCTACTAAACATGAAGAACAGGAGCGAGAACCTGGCAACCCAGCAGCTGCTCTTGATGATGGATTCACCTGATCTCCAAAGCATTAGTTAATTATTCAATAACCAACAAAAAGTACACAAGTCTTCTTTTAATTATTGTTTTACTATAGGGTAAATAAAAGACATTCACTTTGATGTTTACTGAAAACTCGTTTGCATTGTATTAACTGTAATACAAGTATTTGGGCCAGGGTAAACGCATGCATATTGGGGCGAAACGTATATTCAGTAGGCTAACTAAAAGGCTTTGGCTGTCTAAATGAGTGCCACAGTCTGGTGTCTATACCAAAACGTACCAACCTCCTGTTTGCAGGTAGATGTTTTATTCACCATGCAACAAAGACCCACTGTTTGGCTCAACCCTGGTGTCTGAGAGTTTCAGAAAGTGTTCCACGTTGAGGGTTCTCAGGTGTGCTGGAATCCTTAGACTGCATGCCTGTAAACTGCTCCTTTTTAATTTTTATTTTTTTTAAAATATTGGTGTATTATCATGTTCCTTTTGTTAAAAAACACAGTTTCACTTTTTCGATGTTCGCATAAACTTCAGGCCTGTCCCCCTCCTCCCCTCCTCCTCCTCCTCCTCATCCTCCTCATCTCCTCTCCTCCTCCTCCCTGCCCTGGCTGCTCCTCGGTTGTCTGTTTTCTTGAAGTGTTGAGGGGGCGGATAGTTTAGATTTTCTCCACATCGCGTCCAGCCAATAATGTTGAGGGAGCTGTTGTGCACATCTCAGCTGGCAGACATTTAAAAGGGAGACAGTCCGGCGCTGGGGCAATTTGTATTAACCCCCCCCCCTCCTCCTCCTCCTCCTCCTCCTCCTCCCCCCCTGGCCCCTGTCTATGTCTATGGAGCGGCTGGTCTCCCATCCACAGCTCCAGCAGCGTCAGACAGCAGTAGGTGCTTCGGAAGGTGCCGCAGAGGACTGACGGGATCACATCAGAGGCGCTTATAGCAGCGGAGGCTCAAACAGGTGAGTGGATTTAGACTTTTAGTGACCATCACATCATCATCATCATCATCATCATCATCATCATCCACTGCGTACATTTGAACTGTATTTGGTCTATGGCTTAAACAACTTGCTAAACTGCACGTTTGTTGTTCACTGGTGTGGATGTTTTAATACCTGGATGCTTTATGGAATAAGAGGAAAGGTGATCTGTTGCTTTGGCTAAATCTGCTGTTATTCCTTTGCACTTATAATGTTTAGGAACAAAAGATACATTGCATTTCTCCCTCTGATGTTATCAAATATACAGCTTCTTTGGTTTTACACTTCAGTGTCGTCTTGCATGCGTTAAAAAAACAAAAAACTAAGTTGACTCGGTGCGTCTTTACGCAGCGTAAAAGCTTTGACAGCTGTGCGTAACGCCTCCCAGAGTTGAAACGGTATTGATGATGATGAATTATTCTTCTTCTTCTTCTCCTCCCCAAAGGATGGCCAGCTCAACGCGTATCTTCTGCAGTATGGTTTTCATCATCGGGCTGCTCTCCTCTCTCGCGGATTCCAAAAGAAACCGAGGTTCACAAGGCGCCATCCCTCACCCTGACAAGAGCAACCGGAACCAATCGGAGCAGCAAACTCAGCCTCCGCAGGCGGGCTCCGGGTCGTCCCGGCAGAGGCAGGGCTCCTCCACGCCGGCCGACGAGGTGCTGGAGTCCAGCCAGGAAGCGCTGCACGTGACGGAGCGCCAGTATTTGAAACGGGACTGGTGCAAGACGCAGCCGCTCAAGCAGACCATCCACGAGGAGGGCTGCGTCAGCCGCACCATCATCAACCGCTTCTGCTACGGGCAGTGCAACTCCTTCTACATCCCCAGGCACATCCGCAAGGAGGAGGGGGCCTTCCAGTCCTGCTCGTTTTGCAAGCCGAAGCGGTTCACCACCATGACCTTCACTCTGAACTGTCCGGACCAGCAGCCGCCCACCAAGAAGAAACGCATCCAGCGCGTCAAACAGTGCCGCTGCATCTCCATCGACCTGGACTAAATACACGTGTGTGTGTGTGTGTGTGTGTGTGTGTGTGTGTGTGGTTTTTCTGAGCCGTAATCCTCGCGGACAGGATTGTCACACGTGGCTGTCACCCCCATCTAGCAGGAATCGGTCCGTGAAGGCGTCTTACGTTCTTCTGTAGGCTACGATGACTCTCTTCTTGCACAAAGTGTGAACACATATGGACATGCAATTTATAAAGCGACGTTGAGCCGCTCAGCGAACATTGTACTCCTCACCAGTTAGACAACGTTTTGAAGACAAGCATCACTGCACGGGAACGCGGACTTGGAGCGGGCACGCGGACTTGGAGCGGGCACGTTTTACGCACGGCTGTGCTCCCCTCCAGAGGACCATAACAGTTTATTTAATACATCAAGGCGCTTATTGCGACAGGAAAACATCCCCCGTCACAATTTTGTATTTTTTGTGTGCATATATGATTGTTTTAACTGGATGTTTCCACTATGTGGAATATGATGGATTAAGTGGCGATGTTTGTAAATGGAAAATGTGTTTTTTTTATTTTTTTATTTCGATGTTTTAAGAATGTTTCACGGAAAATTGATTTCTGTGAATTTCGATTTTTTTTTTTTTGTTGTTGTTGTTGTAAATTGGGTATCCACTCAGTTGTAGAGAAAGTAAGCTTTTTTTTTTTTTTTTTTTTTTGTTAGTTAAAACGGACAGTGTACAGCGATTAAATAGTGGTCAAATGTAAAGCCATCTTTGATTTAACTGGTTTGTTTATCCCGTCGATTAAATTATCCCTGAAAACATCAAATAAAAAGGTTGTAGAAATATAAATATTGTGCACATCATCTGTGACTGTACACCTGATGGAAATGAAGGTGTGTTAAACAAAATGTTGAATTATGGCCTCATCCTCCCGTCCTGCGTTCGTGAGGAGACGTTCGCACTCAGACATTGGAATAAATGTCATCAGTTTCATGAGAGAAGATTATCACTTAAAATTAATTCAGTAAACTTCACTATATTTTGTTACTTTGCTAGCAAATCTAACGGAGGACTGACGTGATGTTCAAGTGCAAATGATTAACGATTTCCTGCCTAAATTCCCAAAAGCCATTGAATAAATTGTTCTAAAGCCATCAATATTTAAGATCACCCTTATCATTGTAAAACTCGGAGCAATGAGCAGGATTATCTTGGTGTTTGAATCAAAGTCGGAGTGAGCTGGACGTGCAACAGATGCAAATGTAGACAGAGCTGAGAAACAGTGAAACATTTAAATTTTTCATCAGGATAATTTGGTGATTTATTGATCCTTGATTGATAAACATAAACTCATCATGCAATTCATTTTTGAATTAAGGTTTTGATATTCCTGCAAATGTGTAAAACCAGGTCCTAAATCTCCAGTGACTGTTGGTATTTTATTGCTACAGCAAATAGGCAAACACACTAAAATGTCCATCTCATTCTTAAAACAAAGTTCCAGTGACAGACAATTCCATAACACTGCTTATCACAATATTTTAAAGTCTTCCAGGAACTTTCTTACGTAAATATAACATTTGCTTGGTGCACTGCCAGGCTTCTGAATTCCGGCCTAATGGAAGTGTTGACAGAAGAAAGTTTAGAGATATTGGCTCTATTTGTTCGGCATCCAGTAGTTTATTCGTGAAATTTAAAACAATTCCATAAAATCACAGAGCACCTATATGAGAGCTCCTGAAGGTTACACAACCCAACATACATACAGAAGAGGCTACAGCAGTTCTCTGGTCAGCATCTGCTCTTCTTTTGCTTTTCAAACCCTCTGAAGTAAAACACAGTTTATGAAATCTCTAGATTCTTGTTTTACAAAATAAACGGCCCATGTAAAAGACTTGGGAGGGTAAAAAAGTAATTCAAGGTGCAGTTCTATGTATCCTCTGATAATGGAAGTCTGTCTGAGGTATAATAACTCGCATGGCTTCAGGCGATTTGTTTAAATGTTCTCAAAACCCAAAATACAACCCTCATCCCAGAACTTAACAGTACAGTCTTCATTCAAAGCACATTACTCAAATTCCCCTTATCACAAGCTACACTGTAAATCAGCGGACACAACATATCACGTCATATGTGAAAATATATATTTTATCTGACTGACCTATCAGGTAGCTTCTCAGTCAATTACTACTCGTCCAGATACACCCTCAAAAGGGAACAAAGCTGATGCTTTTTGGCAGAAAATAAGTCTTTCTTTACATAAATAGACTTTTCTTGAATGATACAGGAGCGTGGTTACAGCTTACATTTGCAAAAATAAAATATACACTTTAATAGACTTTCTTAAAAAAAAAAAAAGAAAAATCTAATAGGATTTCATCATGAAGCAATACAATCTTCTAAGAACCATTCTCTTGCATAGGAAAAGAGGTGCAAAACGGTGCAAGACATCTGAAAAGAAAATGCACGCAGTTAGCATAACAGGGGTGTGTGGCTTATAGCGGCTACGACATACAGCTACTGCAGGCACTAAAGTGCTTAAAGGTGCACGCAATCTGATGAGGGGTTAACAATTTGACATAACCTGTATTTAATATTTCAGGTGGGATTGCTAGCACGGCCAAAATATGTTGTGTTCTTCTGATGATTTTAAGTTGTGTGTGTGTGTGTGTGTGTGAGGGGGGGGTCCGAGGCTCGCTGCCAGGTTCTGCTCTTCTCTGGCCGTCACCCAGGAGAGGTCAGCCTGGTGCAGTGCTACACAATACAGTGAAACCTCCACGCACACGCATTCCACACACACACACACACACATGTCTCAAGCTGCACGTGAAGCCCGGCGCAGATCATTTATCACACTTCTCAGCGCTGCTCGGTACCTGCCGATCCTACAGCATGACATATTTACAAGACTTTCACTGAACCGTGGTGAATGAAAAGCTATTGGCTACAACAAAGTGGACTAACAACTGCTTTTTTTTATTTTACCGCTTCCAGATATAGATTTGTATTGTCAAAAAGGGAATTCCCCTCTTCAGGCAGCCGTATCTGTTCACATAACAGCAGTAACGTCTTAACACTTTGAATATGTAGGAGCATTACCACTCTGTCTGTGTCTAACATCTACAGCTCAGAGAGGAATTGTTTGTAAGCTCTTGTAGATCCAGAAGGACCCTCTTGGATGTGTCAGATGTTGTGAATCCCACTGACCCCTTGAGACCTTTAACAAGCTGGAGCACTCAGAGGTTGCGCCCTGCCGGATGAATGAGATCAACCTTTGGCCTTTAAGACTCTCATCACTTCGGCTGTGTCAGCCATGCATCCTCGCTGCAGGCCGAGCTTCTATCTGGATGGGAGGGTGTTAGTAGGGCAGAGATTAGCAGTGGGGAGTAGTTAAGAGTCCTTTGAGGTTTTATTGTGAGTCCTGTCATTGAGGCAGGTGGTCAACGCAGGAGAGATGAGTTCCTGCACACTTCAGACTCCTCATTTCACTCAGCTGGAAGACACGCCGGCTTCCTTCTGCCGCAGCCTCTCTTTCTGTTGGCAAGAACCGCAAAAAAATCTTTTTTCTAGTGTATCTATTTCAGTGCGGACACAAGAAAGAGCAGCTTTTAGGAAATGTCGTCTCTCTGCTGTATGTGGATCAGTTCTTACCAGACTGTTGGCATTGATCTTCTTGGTTTCGACTCTCTTCTCCGCTGTGATCTTCTTGATGTTTTCTTGAGCTTCCTTCAACCTATGGGGGAAAAGAAAAACCCACAAGGGATTAATATATACAGGCCCTTTAAAACCAGAAGCACACACTGAAAGCTTTGGAACTAAATCATGAAACTTCTGTAACTTGCAAAAACAATATTAAGTCAGAAGCTGAATGTTGTGTCATGGGGCCATGTAGACACAGACACACGTAGACACACACACAATCTTGAGTTTGCGGTCAGTGATGAGATAATGAGGCAGCCTTTAAAAAACACTTAGATTTTATGACTGTACAAACAGTTAATTGTACATAAGCACAATCAGCTGTGAGTAATGTGAGACATCTCGACCATCTCACAGAGAGAGAGTTCAGACAGCAACAGCTGGAGGACACTAAATGTCATATTATGACAACTTCAGAGTGTGAAGAGCCATGAAGGCACCGCATGATACTTGAAATGACCGTGCAGTAACGAGCAGCTTCACCCCTCTGCAGTCATGTTGTCGTCTCCACACGTACAGGGCTGGCGGCCGCCAGGAGGGTCTGCTGCCCCCCCGACATGACGCCTCAGGTCAGAGGAAACATCATAAATTCAGGCCCCAGTCCTTCAGACGGAAGGTCGAGGCCTCAGCGATGCCTGTTTGCCTCAGCGATGCCTGTTTGCCTCAGCGATGCCTGTTTGCCTCAGCGATGCCTGTTTGCCTCAGCGATGCCTGTTTGCCTCCTCTTTAATAGCCTCCCTCTCTGCTTTAATTAAGCATTTGCACATCACCCTTGTACAATTAGTGCCAATTTGACATTCGGGCTAGAGGTCGTTAAGCACTGATCAGGAGGTGATGGAGACAAGAAATCTGACCCCTGGAGGAAATGGTTCAGGTTTAGTTCGGAAGCCAAGGTTGTGTTCAGCAGACTGAAGAACAAGATATCTCACACCAGGCTTTAAAGAGGATATCACTTTTTTTATGACCATCAATTTAAGGGGCACTCCAGCAATTTAGCATTGGACTTCATTTAATTGGAGGACCATAGGCAGATTTATAAAAAAAAAAAAAAAAGTTGGGCAACATTTCTGCAGAAGACGCAGAGATATTCTGCCTTTTAGTCCTTAGGAAGTAAATGTCCATGTCTTTAACACTCGATATCTCAAAGTTGTAACACTTACTGTTCAAAAAGTTCCAAGAATCTGAGATAAGCATTATCCCAGGAAAACTGTTTTCAGAGGTTGATGGTACTTCTCTTGATAAATATACTAACATTCATGTGTCTTTGAGAGAGAGACTAAGAAATTGAGCAACACCACTGTAATCCAACCGACCTCTCCTTGGAGATGTTCTTGTTTTGTCGTGTCCAGGCGTTCTTGAAGTCGTTGCAAAACTCGTACCAAAGCATAAAAACGAGACCCGGGGACACTTCTTTCTCCCCGGACTTTGGCTTGAGCCCAAAGTAGTTCACCATGTCCTGGAAACTGCATTGGAAAACAGAACACAAGCACAAATAGTGTTGTCTCATCACACGTAAACACTTTAATAAATGTGTTCCAGTGATGTCAGAGAGTACAAGGAAGCTAAGGCGTGTGTGTGTGTATGCACAAGAAACAGACAGAATAGTGTGTAAAAAGAGTCCATGACAGATGCAGCGCACAGAAGAAAATGATGGATGTAGAGTGAGACAGAGAGGTGAGAAACAGAGCTGGAAGGAGAGTGTCCACCCTGCTGGGCCACGGGGGAGAGCCAGTAGCGGCGGCTCCATTATCGCATTGACCTCCACAGCCTGCAGGGGAAGACTGCCAGAGGAGACGGAGACAGCCAAGAACAGACTGCTGCTGCTGCAGGAACAGCAACACACACACATACACCCCCCCACACACTAAAGTGGAACTCACACATACAGCTCCAGGAACATATTTACTGGTAGTCAATCAAAATATGTGAATACGATATGATAAATGCACACGTGAGCTCTCTCAGAAAGGTGTGCACAAAAAACATACAGGAGTGACGCATCAGATCGAGGTGAATAAGCAGATTCTGGATTTTCTGTTCACTGGGACTGTAGCACAGCTCCTCTGCCTAATTCAATTGTAACCAAATCTGAACTTGTTGCGAGGCTCCCAGCGGCACACACAAGGCATGAAAAAGCAGCCTGCTGCTTCAGATTCAGTCCCTAACCCAGACATGAAAGACATTTTCTGTCCGTGCCTGTCAGAGGGTTGATAAAGGGGGGGGGGGGGGGGCTATGATTCAAAGGATGCTCCCTGTCCCATTGACACCCAGATAGGCTCTGACCTCCAGATGCTAGGTGGCTTTTTTGCGAAGCTAATCTAAGACACGTTCATGTGGAGTAAAATTCTACAATATGCTGCCCAGACGGCTTGCTTAAAGCAGAGGGAAATAAAAAGGGGGCTTCTGCATGAGCCTGCTTCCCATTTCCCAGTGATGCATTATTTTGCTGTGATGTCTCTTAAAAAAAAAAAAAAAAAAAAAAAAAAAAAAAAAAAAAAAAAAAAAGAGAGCGCTGTAGATCATTGTGTGAACTACAAAAGAATTCAGAGGCTCTGCGATGTTTAGACTGACCAAACAGACCTTCTATCCCAGGTAGCTTTGTTGCAGCCGGGCCTGGTCTGTCATGATGAACAGGGTCTCTTCTCAATCAGCTCCTCTGCTGACCCTGGGTCGTCTTGTCAAAGCACGCACAAATCAAGCACAACAGCACCATTTCCTTTTACCCTCCTGAGCATATGCAGCAAGCAGATACACAAAAGCTTTACTCAAAACAGATGCAAACACACTCACACATGCCATTATACCTACGAAACAAACAAAATCAAGCAGACCGTTGTTCATTTGCGAGCTCTGAAAAAAATACTAGCACACAAACACACACACACACACACTCTTTTGTAATACATGCTACGATGCCTTTGCCGTGAGAGGGTTTACTGCAGCACCCATAGCCCGCATTCCTCACTGACAGCTATATAAAAAAAAATAGACCCATTACAAAACCATAAGCAGCCGTGAGAATCGGGGAAATATCTGGACAGACAACTCTGCATTCCTTTGTTTCCCCAGTGAAAAGAATTACAGAAGTAAACTCCATGTTGTTGGCTGATTCAGCAGAAGTACTAAGCTGTTTTGTGCCATTACCATCATATAAAACCATGACTGCATGGTGACGCAGTTCGGCCACATGAAATTGAGCATGATGTTGGAGTACCAAACTTAATGAGACGTAACCGAGGACAGAACCAGAAAACCTCAGTGAACCAAAACATGGAGCAGAAACACAACACAACTGCATGTTGGGGGAAAAGGCATCGGCACTCACCATGGCATTACTTTTTATATTTCTCATTAGACTGACATCTCAATTAATTACAATTAAGCTCAATGTTAATGTGTGTAAATTGTGTCACAAAGTGTGTTCTAACTGGTAGGCCTGGGTAGCGGTTTAATATTTCCATTAATGGTTTCTGTTGTCCAAATGAACAATCCTGAACAGATTGTGATTAAAAAGTGAACAAAATACACTGCACTAACATCAGCTATGTTATATACGACTTTGCATACATTTGACATGTATCAACATTGAAACAAGTCTCTGTGAGATCATACACAGCAGTGCTTCAAGCTTAATGCTAACGATGACAATGCCAACATGCTGATGTTAAGCAGATATGTTTCCAATCTTCACATCTTAGTTTAGCGTGTTAGCATGTAAAATGTGCTAAAATGATTAAGGCTTTATAGATTTGATACTACTGCCAATATGATACTGATAATATTCAACATACTTACTTTGAGGAATCTAAAATTGTTTTCTTCATGCTGTTTTGTCTAAAAGAAAAGCATTAAAATAGCAAAAATACAATACAATGTATGTTTTGATCAAATAATAAAGTCAAGTCAATTTGATTTATATAGCCCAAAAATGCATCTGCTTAATTGATAGTAGAAATAATCGTTAGTGGCAGCCCTATTTAACGGGCACATTTCAGCCTGAATCCGCCCTCATTTTTGTCCATCTCCTGATGCTGATTCCCATCGTCTGGCCCTCCTCCCCGGTGGTTGACGTTGACTCGCAGGCGTCAAAAACTCACTGTCTCCTCATTAGGCCGTGGTGTTCGGTAGCACTGAGGATGTGTTGTTTATTTCCTTTATTACCACCACAATTATGCGACCACTGCTGCTGTTGTGTGTGTGTTTTTGTGCGAGAATCCCTTCATCCAGCGCAGATGTGAGAGCCCACCCAGGGCCCAGTGAGCCCGCTGACGCCCGTATTCATCAACAGCGTGTCACTTTTACGAGGTGGCTCTGTGGGAACCTGAGAAAGAGCCCCCCCCCCCCCACCACCACCACCACCCTCTGCCTCCTGCTCTACCTAACGCAAGTCAGCCAACCCCCTCTTTAGATTAAATTAAAGGAAAACTTCATTAAAAAGGGAAAAGGTGCTGTCAGCTGCAGGGCCCTTTTGATCAAGATTCCCCTCCAAGTTCAACACCTTCATTACAGTGGTGTCACTCATGCACAAGAGGGTACAGACACACACACACACACACACACACACACACAAGTCCAGTTCAGCGGGTCGAGGGACCAGGACAGAGAGCGAGAGGCGCAGCGGGCCAATTCTCTTGGCCAAAAAACAGCAACATGAAACAGAGCAGTTTGGAAGCATTGTCTGAGTTATAGTAATTGTCCAAAGCAATCAACTTCCTAATTGTTTATAGTTTCCATTTCCCGGCGTCTTTCACTTTGTGCTTTCGTGATTTATTTTGGAAGAAGAAGAGTTGCGATATAAAGCAAACAATCCTGCTCTCTATCCAAACAAGGCAAAAATAATCTATTTGCTTTGTTTGTCTGCCCCACCATCTTTTTCCAATATGAAATGTTCCAGATATGATTTCTCTCGGACGGCGAGCTCAGCGGCTGCCAGTGTGTCTTACACCTATAAATCTCTCAGAAAACTCTCGGGAGTCTTCTGCACAAAACACGGCAGATAAGAATGATAGGAACTGAAGGGGAGGAATCACAGGGCGTTCAGGCTTAATATACAGTATGCTGCATGTGTGTGTGTGTGTGTGTGTGTGTGTGTGTGTGTGTGTGTGTGTGTGTGTGTGTGTGTAAATCCACTGCTGTATCTGGTAAGCATTCTTATTTGTCTTTCAGACAAACTACAAAAGGCCTAGAAGCAAGTTATAAATATTTAAAAATACATATAAACCAGTGCTTTACCCTGCAAAATAAATTGCTTACAGACCATATCCAACATCCCTCTCTAGTCAAAGCTTGTTTGCATTTTCAGAATTTCTCAACTATCTATGTGAAGCATATTAAATAACTGCTGCTATGTGTTATTCGCAATCCACGACACTTGGGGAATTCCCTTGTCGAGGGATGAAATCCACAGAAGATATCATTATTATCTAACCAAACTTCTTGTATTCATAATTTTAAATGCATCAGGGCTTGGGATGGTTAACGTTAGTCTCCTACCTTCTCTGTGCTGCATTGAGTTGATCCTCTTCAGCTGAATGCTCCTTTTGAGCTGGAAAAAAAAGAGAAAATATTCGATTAAGATATAGATTATGGGCAGATTATGGGGCTTTTGGTGACATAGATATGCAAATGTTTCCAAGACAGACACTGAGAAACAATCACAGGAACACTGGCCGGTCCAGAGGGGGGCGCTGTGTTCATTATCCATCTTAAGAGATGTCAATAGAGGAGAAAAGAAGAAGAAGAAGGAAGGGCTCTGGGTTGAGATGTCAGTGACACAGTGAGCATGTTATCCAAGTGACAGTTAAGCACATTGTAAAGTTTGACATGCTTCTGTGTGTTGACGCACAAGAGTGTGATCCTGTGACGCCTGGGCATCGGGGGGGCAGCCTACCGTTTGCGGAGTTGCGTGTTTATCGACATGCATGTTCGTGTTCTAAGCTGAACCGAAGCAGGGGTGCAGGGTTGAGCAGAGAGGCTTGGGAACTGGAGGCTCCTGTGGACTCCTGCCATGTAAAAGTGTGTAAATGCAATGCAGATGTGTGCGGCGGGCCAGGCCGAGGTGCAAGAATTTATCTAGGGCCAGAGAGTGCCTGTGATCTCAGATTTATTGCATTTTCCAGATTCATCCTTTTTTACAATGATGGGGGACCTTTCCTACTTGAAGATTTAAGAGGGGGAAGTCTCCAAAAAATTGTTCAAAGGCAGGTTTGGGGGTCTTTTGGGAGAAGGTGAGCTTAAGCCTCCGACCAACCACCCCTTTTACTTTTACTCTTTTTTTTTTTTTTTTAAACATGTATGTGGGCAAGGGGGCTGAGGTAAACCTAATGAATGAAGGTTGTTGCTATGTCTGGGATAGAAGGAGGGGAGGGGGAGGGGGTGAAGAGTAGAGGGGCCGTGACCAATGGCGTTAGTCTCAGTGGGGGTCAGGCTGGCGCCTGAGGTACCCCTCTGGTGCGACTGTGTAGAGGTGGCACTGGAGCCGAAACGCTGAAGGAGAGAGAGAGCGAGATAGAGGGAGGGAGAGAGAGAGAGTGGCCCAGAGAGAGAGAGAGAGAGAGGATGTGTGAAGTTTCTCTGTGCAAACATGAAACCAGTAGTCGCTAACTAGAAAGTTATGAGATGTGCATGCTGGGAGGGACAATAAATTAGGGCTTTAAAACTCTGACACACTTTTCCAAACCGCTGCTGTACCTAGCAGCTAGATAACAAAGAGATGGGGAAGCGGTCTGAGATGCTGAGGACGTCCAGGATTCCCACAAAGCATCCCTCTCGGTTTCCCTACACCGCTTTTATTTGAACACAGATGCATCTAAGAGACTTCATCAAAAACAGCCTCCTGGGACAGTCGTTATAATTCTACACCGCTTACGTAATTCAGGTTCATGTGAACAAGTGGTATTTTCGGTTATTGGGGTCTGACTCACTGACAACAAAGAAGGCACAAGGAAGTGATGATACACATGTATTTCCGCAGGAGAGCCAGCGAAAATGACTGGAGCTGCCACGAGCGGAGATTAAAAGCAGGAGTTTGTTTTCCAATTAGTCATGGCTCGTATTCAACACGAAAAATATGCCCGTAAGAGATTCCCCGAGGTTTCAAAGAGCTCCTATTAAAAATGGAAAGGAAAAAAGGCGGTTGACTAGATGTATAACCCACTACGGGCTGTTTTATTTAACATAACTTTAGAGGATAGTTTTCTAAAGATAGAGAGAGAAATAAATCGTAAGGATTAGAGAGGACTTGGATCAAAACCAGAGCAAAAGCAGTGTCGGAGCGAGCACAGGATCAGCCTTACAAGAGAACGGGTCACTGAATTTTCGAAGGCATCCCCTGTTAGATCTGGGAGAGATCACACAGGCGAGTTTAAGAGGCAGAGCGCAGGGCGTTTGGGTTCATCTGCAGGCCCTGCTGAGAGCTTCTCCACAGGCTGGGTTATGGGTCAGTGCGACTCGGAAACACAAAGTCTTTATCCGTTGATTCACTGGTATACTTTGATCCTCTTGTTTGAGAAAGGAGTTATACTCAATATCTTAAAAATCATGTGTCAAACACATGCATCTGTGATCAGCCTCCTGAGTGTTAACCTGGGTGAGAAATTCACTCGTTCACTGATGAGTCAGTTTAAGAGCCTCGGCCGCTCTTTGATGTGAGTAGCTGTTGCTTTGTTTTGCCTTGTGGAGCCATGGAATCATCACGAACGATGATTACGCACCGCTCCTCCCAAAGCATGGGCAACGGCTGGAGGAATTCTGTTTATGAAAGAAAGGTTTACAAGTATACCACTGGAAAAGTTTATGTTCAAGATGTGCCTTTGCAAATCAATGCCGCTTTGTAGCCGGTGGCAACCGCAGTGGTTCTGAAAGCTTTTAAATATTCTGTGATACTGGCCAAAGCACAAGGGAGGCTTTAGCAGTCAGAGGTAGTAAAGGTGGATTAGGTATCTAGAACAATGTCATGGCACATTTCCATATAAGTGCGTTATCCCAGCATGGGCTCGGTATGCAACAAACATCTTTTCAGGAGTTGTACTGCAAACACGGACTCCCCACAAATTTTCACTCTGCACCGCAAACATCTGGCTACAATCTCCCTGCGAGATACCTCATTTGACTCTTTTATGATAGAGTGAGTCTGTTGTTTCACCACTCTGCCCTGCTGCAAGTAATGCAGACAATTAGTCCTTTAACGCAGCCTGGTCCTCGTGTGATGGAGACACTTTCCTCCGTCGCTAAGACTTATGTTTTGGCTCGATGCTGATGAACAAATTAGCACACATTCAATCTAAACTAAGTCCTTGAACTTAAAGGGCTGTTCTGCCCAAATTACAGAAAGCACATCTGTTACTTGCCTCTAATGATATCTGGCGATGCAGATTGTTTTGGGCCTGGTGAACAGACTTTTGGTTGAATATTACATTCACATTTTTCCAGGCATCCTTGCTGCCTAATGTGTTAAGTTGCTTACCATAAAACATACATATCTCCAGTTCAATTCCAGTCATAATATAAATAAACTATCTGTAGAATAATAAAAAAAATCTAAATACAACTTCTCATCCAGAAGATCCAGAGAAAAGTAACCAGCCACTCTAAAGTCCATGGATCTTGCTGTTTTCTAACTATATTTTAGATTATACATTTGGTAGAATAAATGTTCCAATAAAACATTTTTTTACTGTGAGGTTTGTTGATCTTATAGAGTAGCAGGGACATCTTTTCCTGCTGTAAATTTGGCGAACTCGGAACACTCGGATGCAGCGGAAGGTTTGTGTTTAATAAAGCTTTGGTGACACATGTAGAGCAGCACATGGGAGTCGAATGGCCGGCATGGACCGTCTTATTAAAAAATGTGTACACAGTCATCTTCATTATTGAACCAACCAAAGTATTTGTGTTTTAAATTCTTACATTCCACCACTTGCTTCATGCAGAACAAAAGTAATTAAGTTTGAAAGGGACATAGATGTGTGGAGGGATTCAGGGCAGCTTTTCTTTATTTTTTCCATAAAAATTCATCACCCCAATGTGCAGTTTGGAGATTTGAAAGAAGGAACAGAGTTAAGGTATTTTAACAGTATGTTAACAGTTGAGTGGCAGCTACTACAACTATAACAGATGCTGGGAAGACCAGTGTCTAGGTCAGAAAGGGGACATACGGGAGATGGGGATGTGTCGGGTAGGCTCTGCCCCTGTCCCGGTGGTCTGCAGACCTTAGGCCGGCCAGTCTTTACAAGGCTGCAGCCAGAGGTGTCCTGCCAGCTTTATGGCAGCCAAGAGTACATGAGAACCATGTTAGAGGCAATGTGATCCCTTCTACAGGCCTGGAGACTCCTGTCCTCCTGCTTCCTTACAGCGCCCAGAGATGCCCTCTCCCAACAACAACAGAAATGCACTTACAGTAAGAGGAAGATTCTCCACCAACCAGCTCTCTGACATTGCAAAAAGCATAATTATACCTTCCCCTCTGGGTGAAAACGGGGTCTTTTCTAGCCCTGTAAGCTCCGTTTTATGTAAATCCTCTGTCCAAATGAATGTTTCATCTTTGAAGACACTGAGAATTTTTTTCGGGGTCAAGAGCAAAATTGCTACATATTTATAACTTGCAAACCATATGTGGAACAATGTTTCCACCATGTTTCTGAGTCTACAGCTTTGCCCCAGAAAAAAAAAAAGTCTGGACTCACCGGCAGAGATAAATCCTTCCATCTTCTCCTTGAAGGGCTGGAGGTATTCCTCTGACGGGTTGGCACACACCTTCTGAACGGTCTTCTCACAAGCTGGTAGAGAGAACAGAGAAGACAAAGGAGGGAAATGATCAGTGATAGAACTGTCTTAAAGTAAAAGAAATGAAGGGAGAAAAGACAACAAATTGTAAGAGGTGAGTCATTCATGGATATAAACTAATTAAATACCAAGAAAACCAAACAAACTCTGAAAATAGGTTGATTAAAAACATGAGGTTCATTAAACAGGAAAAAGATGAGATCACTTAAAACAAGCTTGAGCTCTCTTTAAAGCTGTTCATTAAATAAATAAATAAAATATAAAATGTCTGACTTTAACACAAAAACATAAATGTTTTGTATACATATTCTACATTGTGATTATCTTCTCTTTCTGTAACTTTCCCCAAAATAAACATTTACTGAGTAACTTAATATGCTGCAATGGAAAGCCACATGAACGAAAATTGGGTTTAACACAAGGATTGAAAAGAACATTTCATTTCACTTAAGAGTTAACAGTGAGAGAGTTTAATTCAAATTTGAAATATGAAATTATAGTCAATTAGTTGGTCCCCCCCCAATACACTAATTTCACTTGATCCCACGGTTTATAAATATCAGTAATATTTGTCTGTTGTTTTACATGTTACATTTTCTGATAACTTCATATTGTATTCTAAAAAAAGATGTATTAAAAGACAGATTTCCGCTCTGTATTCTGCCCGGCTCAGACCTGTCTGTCCATGTGACTGCAGCAGATGTGTTTGCTGTTTGTCGATGGGATTAGTGCCAAATGACCCAACTCACACAAGCTCAGAGGAAACAGCCGTGACTGAGCGTGTTCCAGCCGAACCTTCGCCATTTCCTCTCGACTGCAAGTCGGGGTTACCACGACACACACACACACACACACACACATGCCTGGTGAAAGAACTTTGGCACCTCCAACCTGTAAGTCATTAATGGCTGCAATAAATACCTTAACTTGCTTATGACTGCATAGCGTAATAGTTCCGCAACACAACAAAAGCATAAACAGGTCTGTCTCACTCCACTGCGTCCCTGCCTCGAGACCAGAGTGTGGCTCTCAAAAGTTTTCGCATGTGGAGCTGCTGCACCTGCATATTGGGGAACTCAAGTCTATTACATCTTTTATTTATTGGCTGTCTCAATAAATCAGACAGGAAACGCAACGTCTGCACATTAAAATTGAGGAGTAACTACGCACAGCCTCACAGTCTGGATTCCAGGGCATTTCATGGATAGGGAGAGCCGGCAGTGATCAAAATAAAAAACAGAAATCAAGAAACCATACAAACATGACAAATATATCCTGTTTGGACAGACCTTGTTTCCTTAGCAGAAATCCCCCCCCCCCCCCACCCCAACTCAAAAGGACCCATTAAAACAGTGTTCAAAACAGCAAGTCTACAATTTTAGAGGCGGCTCTCGTCCAAATGTGGTCCAGACAGCAGAGGCCGCAAGAAGGAAGCCCACAAAACACGGCAGCTGTAAAGAATAAAAACCAAAAGCTCCAGTTTGCAGTGATGATACATATTTTAGAGGAGTGCATTGTAGAGGAGGATTCTCCTTCGAGTAAAGGTCTGACGCCATGTATCAGGTCAGACAGAAGGTAAAGTGTTTATGAAGCAGTGGATAATAATGTTGCTCTTCTGCACAAGCTTTCCCACAAACTGTGATGGGACAACAAGATAAATCAGATTCAGCTAAGGAGAAAGTTGTGGGAATATGTTTTTATGCCTCACACTTTATTTCCGTTTTTACAGTATTTCAAAGTAAATACCTAATCACACACAAAGGTATACGAAATAAAACAAGTTGGGTTTTTTTGTTAAAAAGTATTAAACAACATGTTTGTATTAAATGTTTGCTTTCAAATAATTGTACATTATTTCTGTTTTATTGGGCTTCATAAACATGAAATAAATAAAATGATATATAAAGGGAAATTAAAGACTGAAAATCCCCCAAAAAAGAATAGCATCTATCTTGAATTTAAATAGTAGCATAAATAGTTACAGTATAATTATTGACATGGTGACTTGATACAAGTGCCCTTAATAATCTGCAAAACAAAAAGAAACGGAAACTGCAAGGGATTTTGAGGTTTTGTCTTAATTCTCGTTATGTAAATAAATAAACAGCTAATCAAAACTGAATTATGTATATCTAGAATTTATGTTTTGATGTGAAAATCTAATGACCATTAGGATGTAGATACCAAAATGACCAATCAACCGTCGTCTAATGTATTCTCCCTCAAGACAGAATCATTGAACAGAGGCCTCTGAATATTTGCATGGGCAGAAGTCATTTGTCCAAACCAGAGCCACAGATAAAGTTTATCACCTTGTGGGAATATATCCAGACCGAATCAGAGCTGGTGTCCAGAGGCACTCAAGTAACATTTACAAACATGCATCTATTTCTCCAGTGGAGTCATTGCGCTGTCCATCATGTCGGAATGGGGAAAATTCAACCAGCTCCAGTTTTGTGTATTTCGAAGTTACATGACAACAGCTGTGGGTAAATTGGGGGCAGTGGTGGAGTTAACGGGAAAGAAAAACAAACAAACCAGCCATGATTTACCGTGTGGTTTTGCAAAAGATGGGTGACTTTGATGTCAATATGCGTTTATGATTTTACCACAGTGAGAAAGAGCCGGTTCTCCAGCTACCAAGGAAATCACAGCACACCAAGACAATGCGTCACTGTGTGTGTGGACTAGAGAAAATGCTTAAACAGTGGATGGGGAGCCTGCGGAGCACCACAAGATGAGGGGACCTGTTGTGTGACGATTCTGTCTCGGAAAACGACACGCCCACTCTCGTCTCTGTAGCTCTGGATTCTTTTTTTTTTTTTAAAACACTGAGGGAGCAAACCAGCAGGCAGATAAACACATGATAATAGACAGTTGAGTCCTTTTTTTTTGTTTAAAAAGTTCAGTTGCCAGCTGAACTACAGTTCCAACTGTTACAATTGTTACTTTCAATTTAACAAGTATGCAGAATCAGATGGAAAACCTTATGCCCTGGTGTAAAAATAACATTTTGGGAGAATGTTTTTATCAGAGGTTAAACCAGTTCAGTGCCCTAGCCCTGGTATATTCGTGTTATTTATACCTGGAGAGTGAAATTATCTCACTGATCCCAAATGATCTCCAATCCCAGCAGACTGTCCCCCATTTCTACTGTATGAGGCTCTTTCCCCTCTGTGAGGCCAGAGACTGCCTCTATAAGAAAGGTAAGACACTCTCTCCGCTCCTCATAAATCAACCCGTATCCGTCACACTAAACCCTTCACCTAAATTTTAGCTGAAGAATACTGTTCTGACAAGTAGAAACATGAGGCAGGATTTAGAATATGAGGTGGAGAATAAACTCTTGCTAAAATGTGGATGCTGTGAGCATTAAAATCCCTCCCTGCTGCCTCACCAGAGAATGCTATGATTAGTCAGCACATTATTTATCCATTATCGTCATACTAGCTCAATGCGTGAAGAGTCTTTTATTATTGAGTTTAAATCACAAATTAAGAAACATTCAGCGTTTGTTTTGTGTGTTTTGCTCAGATGAGTAGTGACTGTACCTCAGCACGCCTCCACACATCCCGTTCAGAGAGGAGCCTCAGTCGTAAAACAGACCTCAGGCTAAAGGCCCTGCCTGAACCTGACATTTAAGGCCATTTAAAATCAGGACACTGTCTGATTTGCCACGGTGATGAATGCCTAACCTGGGCCAGGCCTTCTGTGAAACACTAAACTCCCCTGAGCAGCAAATGAGCTCTGACTGTTTCTTTTTATTTGATCCTATTTCATTCGGTAGCGTCCCTGCCTCTCTGTCCAGTCCAATTACGCGGCAGTTAAAGGGATCTTTATGTAGGCGCTCACTGGTCTGAAAATTCATCAGCATTAACACATCCTTGTGATAGAGCTGGCGTTTTTAAACATAAGCTTAATCTTTGGTTTGGGTGCTGGATTCCGAAGCTAATTGCACTATTCTACGTGATTTGAGTCAGAAACAGAACAGAAGGTTTATATGTCTTTATAGGAGCCCAGAGTCCTACAGTAGGTTGGGGACCCGTGGCCTCCCACTCATCCCTCTCCCCCTGAGAGGAGCACAGAGAGAGGTCATCACCCTCTCCCCAAACAGGAAGCCCCATCAAAAGTGGATCATGTTTCGGCACAAGCCAGTGAAGGAGAGGGCAGACAAGCAGACCAGGACCCGCCACTGAGCATCACTGATGACTAAACGCTGCACGCGCACGCACGCACACACACACACACGCACACGCACACGCGCACGCACACACGCTTCATTACGTCTGCAAACACACTTCTGTGCCAATTTAAAAGACAGTAAGCTGAGATTTGTATGAGACAAGCACACACTGACGCTGTCTGAGGAGAAGGATAAGTTAGGAGAGACTGCTAGCATAGAGTCTCCTGACCTTTGACCCAAGCCTGGAGGGCGAGACACCGCCGACCACTGCAGTCGCCACCTCAGGATCAGGTGAGGGGCAGGCAGCCTGGCTGGTCTCAGTCAAACAGAGTCAGTAAACCAGAGTGTGATTCAGGGTTGGCCTCTCGGTGTCAGACACAACTCCCAATGTGGATGGAAGTGATCTGTGTTAGCGTTATAATCAAGACCACTTGCTTTCTTAAGGCTGGTTTATAATAGCCGGGCATAAATATTTATTCCTGGCGGCTGGAGAGGATAAAAATGGTGGGAGTCAGAGGTGGAGCTCACCAAACATCCAGAATCCGACGCTCGCCCTGTGATGCCAATACCCCCGAGGACTACTGTGCCAGACTGCGCTGCAGCAGAGATCAAATACGAGGGCCCTTGTGTTGCATTTATTGTCTTCAGGTCTTCCATTTTTCCTAATAAATGAGTGACAGCTTGAGGTGGGTCTGGGTACTTTAGTAGACTCTTTGTATTTTTCCCCCGGGTCAGAGAGGAGAGGGCTTTAACAGCGATCTAAAAAACGTAGGGGAGAGCTGCGGAGCATATCTAATTGCTTTCATATGCCGTATTATTGGTTGATTTAAATAACCACAGACACCAGGGGCACTGGGGGGCATCGCCTTTAACCTCCGCATGGCCCTGGCCAAGACTGACTGGCTGGGTTACTGAGTGGCTCGGCGCCCACGACACTTTGAGCACAGAACATCAAAATGGGGTTCCACTTATTTATCCGCCAATTGGGACTCTTATGCTTTATCAATGGGCTGGTGTTTGCTTTTTGGATTTTACTCCTGCTTTTAAAAGGGACAGCAAAAAAAAAACAAATGTAGATGATTCTTTGGTGCTCAGTCACTGGTCCTTAAAGGGGAGAGGTTGCGGTGTTATGATGACACGGCTGTTAAGAGATACAACGTCTGGTAACGGGGGAAAGTCGCCTCAGGCCATCCAATGTCCTGAATGCACCATCAAACCTCTCTGCACAGGGCAGGAAGAGTACATGGGATTTACATACAAACTGCACCGGTGAAAGATGGCACTGTATACATTTACGCTGACTGATCTGCACTGAAACAAAATGTGACCTATAGGCACTTAAATGCAATGTGGTGAGCAGTTTGAGCCTCGACATCCACAGTGAAAATGAATGTACTTCATACAACAGGACATGTCCTACCAGTCAGATCCTTCTTCAGCTTCCTGATGTCCTTACTGAGGTCTTCAAACTTAACCTGACCAGCCTGGAAGAACTCCTGAGGCTCCGGCATGGGGAACTCACTCTTTTCTGTGCCGGCATGCTGGAACAGTGGATCACATATTAAAGTATATGAGTGATGAGTGACAGATGTTAATGTTTAATAGTGTAAGAGTGTAAAATTGTGTGATTTTGATTGACGTTGCCTTACCTTGTCAAAATTACGCAGATAGTATAAAACCACATAATCCACCAGGTTCATACGATTGTCCTGAAGATAAAATGACATTCATACTTTAAAAATATATTCTACATATTGAGATATCATTGCGGTTTGATTATATGGGCCTATTTAGCTTACGTGTGAAATTGTAAGATTAGTGTGTTACCCTGCTCTTGACGTCCTTTAGTTTGGGGAGGATCTCCAGTGCGAAGCCATCAGCCTGACCTCTTGTCCTGTTCCCACCGTTCATATAGTTCCCAAAGGCCAGAACAAGACCCATTACATCCCGCAAGCTATTACACTCCAACAGCTCCTGACACATAACACACACACACACACACACACACAGCCTTAGTTAGTAAACCTTCACACAGCTTGATGACATTTTTCTGAAGCACTGTTTGTTGAATTGATGTTCTTACTTTGCTGACATTCGAGATGATCTCTACCTTCCGACGAACGGAGGAGATGGTATCAAGGAATACTGACTGGAAGATGATGCAGTGGGATCGGCCCGCGAAGTCGGGAATCTGGGAGAGCTCATAGAGAAACCTGGAAAACAAAAGGGCAGGAGGAGGCGGTGGAAGAGAATGGGGTGTGATGTGTTATGACAGAATTAAACAAAATGTCTAACAGGAAGAACTATTTTGGGTCCTTGGCAGGCTGTGCTTCCCCATGCAGGCCGTCTGAGTCAGTGTTGCCGTTCACGGGCAGCTGATAGTCATGAGCGGCGCTGCTCGGCTGGGTTTGAAAGGTCCGCGGGGTCGGACGGAGGGAGAGCAGCGAGCGGCGCACAGAGACTGATCAAAGGTAGCTCCGGCCTGATGTGGGACGACTTATGTAAACAGTGCCGTGTCAGAGGGGAGGGGAGCGGTAACATCCTGAGTGATTAGGCCCTGCTGATGGAGGTAGATACTGAGTAGGGACGACCCGGGCAGCCGTAGTGACAGCTCGAGTCAAATACGGAAATAGGAAGGCCAGGCTGAGCGTCACCGCTGGGTCCAGGCCTCGTTAACAGGCCAGGACTACTTAACCCTGACAGAAACTACTGAAGCAATGTTCATTAATGCATATGTTTTCCCACACACATGGTTGGAGAGACTTTATAAAAAAATAAAGGCTTAATAAAGAGGAAATAGACAAATTATGCCCCGATGTGTAAATGTTGGCCATAATTGCCTATAAGTACAAAAAATCTGACAAATAAATGCTAAAAACTGGGGTTCAAATCTAATCTGCAGCCCCTCTGCTGCATCCCCTTTCCTATCTAATTACTGTAGATCAAAAATTATAATAATAATATTTAATAATACTGAAATAATTTCAGGTTTATTTTCAAAAAATGATCACAGAGGTGCACTGAGACATTTTAGCAACCCATGTAAATTAATTAAATCTAGCTAAATTGGGTGAAATATAAGGCAAATACATACTGAACTAAACTCAAAACCTGAACTTGCATTAATTTCTCTGGTTAATATTAGCAAGTTTATAATTACTTATGAATGTATAATTTTCAAACATTTGATAAAACATTTTTGTAGAAGCGATCTTACTGCTCAGGTTTGTCCAGCAGTTTGACTTCTTCCTCTTTAGAATTCTCGTAATGTTTTGCTATCCTGGCCAGCTCGTCACTCGTGGCCCTCTGTGAACATCACAACACAAAGTCCAAAATCAATATGTATATAAACACAGATAAATACTTTCACAAAGAGAATGACATCCAGTAGAAGTCTTGCGGTGCAAGATGTAACATGAAAAAAAATAAATATTTGGACTGACAATAACAGGCAAACCATAGAGAAACCAATTTGTAGCAATAAAAATAAAAGGGTTTTCTCTATTGTCTTTAAAGCTGTTGTTGACTTTACAGCCTTATGTTATCTTCTTTTTTTATTACCACAGAGAGAGTGCTCCTTCATACTTACATTTTCATATAAAGCCTCAATGGTCTCCAAGTCCACCACAGAGTTGTCCACAGTGAGAACAGCTGGAACAGTGAAGATATTCATTATAAGCAGTCAGTCTAATAAATGGATAAGATCTTGGCCAAAGCATGCTCCCTTTTAAGTGCTGCCAGCACTAGAAGAACAAACTTGATTTTCCGACTAGGAAGGTAAACTCATGACAGCCCGGTCATTTTGTTAAACTTTGGTTAATAAAACATTACAGTTGTGAGTATGACTATTTGTTAGACATACAATAGATTTTATGAGAGCTAAAAAAGGAAAAGAGAGCAATATTTGACTTAAACCCAGTTGTGTCTACTCACTCTAACTACTGCACCAAACCTGCACGAACAACCACATCATTCAATAACCATGGGAGTTGAATTATACACCTAGTTTCAAATATTAGCTAGAGTTTGTGAAGCTGGCAGTGTGGCCATGCTGGGTCTGAGACCATGAATGCTGAGCACTGGCTCAAAACAGCAAGCCTGAAATTGCTTTACCTCTGGGCACACAGTTAAAACCACCACAGCTGACTAATGTTTTTTAGAGCTACACAGGAGAAAGTGCGCCATGAGAGAAATAGAGCATGCAGAGAAAGAGAGAAGGGGGTCAATAAAGGCTGGCAAAGATATCTCCAATTTAGATCTGATCTGATAAAGAAAGAAGTTTCTTGACCTGCGTTCGCTTACAGGCTGCATGTTTGTCTAGCTTGACTCAAACTGTAATAACGAAAGTGCAAGAAAAGAGAGAGTGACTCCTGCTCTGTGTCTGAGAGGTGTCACAGGTTTATGGCTCGGTGAGGGGGGAGGGGAGGAGGACACAACGGGAGGGATGGCTCCAGTGCAGCTTTTCTGGTTGGTGTCAGCTGAGGAGGGCTACACACCACCTACTGCTCTCATATCAGTCACTAAATGTGACAAAGTTTCACTGTCCCCACGACCAAGAACTGATGCAGTAACAGCTACACTGTAAATGTATTCAGTGCTATAAAGGCCCTGGTATCAAACCTCTTTACTTTCTGAGTAGGGATCAGATCGTTATCGAAATGTGTCCAAAACTAAAGACTGAAAAGAAATACTTAAAGGGAAACCAAAGTGTAACTTTTGAACAACAGCCACTGTTAATTGTTACATGTGACAATTACAGCAAAGCTTTGAATAGTAAAGCATAGTGTGACAGTAGAAAAAGTAGAGAGAAGTCAAAAACTGACTTCAGTAATGTCATCGTGAAAAGCTAGCTCAAGTTTGCTAACTTAGCTAGCATTAGATTAGTTTCTCAGTACAAACATAAGAACCCTTTAAACTCACTTTTGCTAAATAACCCTTATTGTGGCCACAAATGACAATTATTCAAGGACAGGAAATGGTAAAATGCATTGTAACAGTAGCACAACATCTGTTACACAGCAAAATAAAGCTAAAGTTTGTTAACATTAGCTAACATTACATTCGCTTCTTAACATGCAAATATTAAAGCAACACTGGGTAACTTTCTTGCTAACAGCCACTGTGATAACAAGTGACAAATACGCAATGTTGGTAAATTTATTTTAACAGTAGTTAATGTCACACAAGTTACACAGCAGCAAGAGTTTGCAAAAATAACCATAATGTAGGCCCTTGCAGACCAAGTAGGACCAACTACAGTTAAAACATGAGTGTGCTGAGAGAATGTAATTTACTGCTAAACATTTAATTTTCAAGAGGAAATTGTTTTTTTTCCATGTTTTGAGTATAGTCTTGTTTTAATAACTCTCTTGTCTACTTAATTTAAATTAGGATGAAAATCAGGATTTTGTTAAATCTGTAGGCTACTGGCAAAACTCCTGTATGATACTCTAAACACATGGCATTTCAGTTTTTTGAAAAACATTTTTGAGGTAGTAAATCAAGTTTAAGTAGAGTAAAAAAAGTGCAGTTTTTGTATCATACTTTTTTTAACCGTTCACCCCTCATCTTTTCAAACACACACTGCTTCCAGCCTAACAAGGTAATGTTAGGTGCATTCTGGTTCCCAGCTGTTCCTGTTGCAAAAGAGTTGTCAATGTGGTCCCAATGTCTGGATCAGAGAGAACCCTGGAGGTCCATTTCCTACATCTTATTAGAGTGGATTATTCAGTCCCTCAGCCATGCAGCCGTCAATCACACACCAAAGGGGGGTCTGCTCCAGTGTGCACAGGAGCACTCTGATCCGAGGGGGAGCCGGATATCTCTCCACACCGACAGATCAAAGCCTGCCTGCCAACCGCCTCACACCCTCTCCTTCCACTTTTCACTCATCGGCTTTGGTGTGGAAGGGCATGTGTGGTGTGTGAACATGTGTATGTGTGCGTGTGGTGAGGTGGTGTGTGTGTGTGTGTGTGTGTGTGTGTGTGTGTGTGTGTGTGTGTGTGTGTGTGTGTGTGGGGGGGGGGGGAGCCTCCCCTTGCTCTTGAACCATGGTGGCCCTTGAGGTCCCCCAGCCAGGCGGGTGCAGTTGACCCCCTCTCTCCCTCCACCAGAGTGCTACCTTCTCTCCTCCCCTCCTTTTCCTCCCTCTCTCCCTCCCTAGTAGCTCTAATTACATTACATGTCCCATGTCCTTTTAATTTGGCAACAAAGGGGAGGCAAGCAGGCGAGGCCAGGGACTCGAGCCCTTAGAAGTGCTTGTTAAGGTGCTGTCCTTCATTGTCAAGATTCAAATTGTCCATTTCACATACAAGCCCCATTATGGCACAAGGAAGCAGCCTCACGCTGGGTGTTTTACCAAACCACCTCTACAAGCTGACACTGGAACAGAGAGAAAAAGAAAAAAAAAAAAAAAGCGGTGTCCTGGTGCTATGTGCTGTTTGGCTTGTGTTTGAGGTGGTTTTATGTGGTAGCGCAGTGTCTGCTAACTGTGGAAGGTGGTTTTGTACATGCTTAGATCATTAGTGGGGTGTCAGTCCCATTAGGCTTGTGGAAACCGTCACTGGCTACAATAAACAGATCTGCTGGCCGCATGCTCAGACTAGCAGGCGGCAGACTCTCTCCGCCACAGTCCCAGGACAGGACCAATTCCTGGCCCATCTACGCTGTCCCTAACCCACATATTATGTGTTTATTACACACACACACACGCTCCTGCTTTTTCTGTATAACAACCAAACATGCAATCAATCCACTCAGCTCAGCTCCTCAAATGAAAGAAATGGCTATTTGATTTTAACCAGTGCAGGAGGGACTTCAAGCAGCCTGACAGAAAAAAATAAAGGCTGCTTTTATCCCAGTGTTGCCGTCTCACATTTTGACAAATCATGGCATTTTTCTTTCCCAACATGATTATTGAAAAAAACCCTCCACGTTTCACTTGAAACACAAATTAAGAAAAAGTGTCTCTAGTTACAAATTAGTAGTTGTCAAGCGGTTGGAAATTATTCTCTGCTGCAGGGCTCGCTATCTCATCTCTAAAAATAACTCCCATCTGCATTTCATCAGGAGTCATCCTCAATTTATTGTGAAACGGAACTGTAAATTCAGTTTATTGCTGTTTAATCTAAAAGAGAGAGATTAAAATTAAATCATACTGAGCACAAGCATCTTGTCATGTTGAACAGACTGTCATCAGAATTTTTTTTTCACCTTGCTGAATGTCCTTCATCTCCAGATGCAGGCTCGATATGAGGATGCCGACTGCTTGTGAACGCTTTGAATCCAGCAGCTTGATAATCTGGAAAAAACAGAAAACAAATGGATTCATATTATTAAAATCCCAAGAGTATTAAAGGGGGTTAAGTGTAAAACCCAGAGTCTGCATTTAAGTAAGTTGGGCTTGAGCTGATTGCCATAACTTAAATTAATTATATTTTTGTTTAGGTTACAGGGTGGTGACCCTTTATTCAGAGAACAACATAATTTATGTACATTAACTACTACTATTAATCACATTGTTTGATGTTGGTTTCAAATTTTAAATAATATTACTATCAATTACTTTCAAATCTAATATGGTGTCTTATCTTTACTCCAATGTATAGCTCAGATTTCTTCACACCAATGTTTATCACCAACGCTATTATTTAAACACAGGCGTTAAACAAACTGCGGAACAGATGGTGAACAAAAAGTTCATTTTCTGCGATGAGAGGCCAGCTGAAAATCACTTAGTCACTTCCCCTGGCTGTGGAAGCAGATGATAGATGATGAGCTGGACTGAGAGAGCCTGAAGCAGCAGTTAGTCTAAGCAGCCTGGGAATCATCTGGGTTGACCCAAACGACCAGACTAATCAACACACGTTGTCATAACCCATCATCGTGATGCAAACGACTGGGAGGTGCGGAGCACGCATGCATATCCGGGACACACTTTGTCAAGTTACATCAATGAGGGAGCAAAGTCAAACAGAAAAGCGCCTCCTCCAGTTTACCGAAGAACATGTGTGAGATATAATCAAAAAATATGAAGTCGCAGTGAAAGTACAAAGGCAAAAGTGGCACCATAAAAGGACAGTCTAGAAGAGCAAGCTTTTTATAACAAACTATAAATTCACAGGATTTTTATTTGTGCCTACACATGGTCACAATTACTTATGACTGAATTAGCCGTAAAGCCAGAGCAAGTTTTGGCAAGGTAAAGCCCCGCTCTAAAAGTTAATGTGTCAGGCTTCTTCATTAGGTATTATGGCGTTGTCGGCTACTGGGCCGTCCAGTGGGAGCTGGAGAGCAGAAGCCTTAGAAGTGGGTATTGCATTACAGGGCGTTAGTGGGTGCCATGCTGCTTCCAGCTCTATTACCTGGATCACTGGGGATCTCCCACTCTGGGGACTTGAGAAGGCTGAGCACCAGGCTTTCCCAACACCTCTAATTAACCACTTTGGACAGTCCACACTAAAAGCAGCCCAGGAACCCTTTCCCCGCTCGCTGTGGCTGCAGAACTCGCCAATTAGCCTAAACAGTTACGTTAATGAGAAAAGACAACTGATGCTGGATGCTTGGTTTCAGAGCCGCTAACGGCTCGGGCGAGCGGAGGGAGCCGTGTGATGCTGATGCTGAGACAGGTAGACACCGATAGTTAACGGCTCCCTCCTGTGGACAAAAAAAGGAACTCTGAGGCTTTCACTTACACTTGGATTACACAGACGGGTCAAAAGGAAAGAGGAGAAAGGAGAGGGTGAAAAAAGCGAGCGGCCTAAGAAAATAAACCAAAAGATGGAGGGAGACAACGGGAGTGTCGGCAGCTTGAGCTGAAGCAGGTGGCTGATGTTAGGCGAGCTAGGCAGGGTGATGCTGGTCCAGAGCCGAGAGGATAGTTTACACAACCACGGCTGAGCGGCCAGCCTGCTCCGCGGTGACTGTCTGTCTGACTATCTGTCTGGAATCACCCGGGCAGATGTTAAAATAACAACTGGATCAAGACTTCCCATCAATAACCACCTACGAAACACCCAGCAACCCCAGTCTCACCCAGCGGTGTTAATCTTACACCCACTCCCCCACGTCATAGCCACAGCTTCAAATATGTCTTTAATAAACGCACCGTGATTGCTCATAAGTCATCCCTATAAACCGGTTAAAGCTGATGTTTGTTTAAGGAGATCCGCTACGTATAAACTTGATACGGGTTTGATTGATGTGGCTAGAGGAAATTGCTGTTTTTGTGTTTACTGATGTGCATATTTGCTCGCGTACGCACTCAACAGCGTAATCAGCTCGATTGATTTCCTTTATCTTCATCCACCTCTCCCTCCCTTCTAATCCCTCAATCAAGAATGCACCGACATGCTCATCCCCCCCCACCACCACCACCACCACCTCTCCTATAGGTGCCCTGTCTTCCTTGCCTCCTCTAGCCAGTGGAGCGGAGCCACATGCCTGCAATTATACCCCTGGTCCAGTCTGGTCTGCTCGGGTGGGAGAGCTCTCTTCCATGTCATCTCCTCCGCTTTGATATGCTAATCAGCAGAGAGAGAAGGGCTCCAGAGTAAACAAAGGCTTTGATTTTTTTTCTGTGGCACACATGATAAAGATTAACTTACTCATGTAGGCATCGGCTGCATCCCCCGAGTTTCAACTTCTGGCGTGTGGAGTTGTTGGAAAGTGGGGAAGTGGCTAATATGCATAATGTACACACACATTCCATTCCCTCCCACTCATCTCCTCTCGCCGCACACAGCCCCGCGGCTGTGGTGTTAGCATGATCTGGCAACACTTTCTGAGCAAGTGCATAATGACTCGCAAGGACGTGCCGTCATCACACACACAACACACACACACACACAACACACACACAGAAACAAATAAACAAGGTAATTGAAACCCACTTTCTCCCTCTCACGGATACATATACAGATTCAGTGGTAACATTATCACTGAATTCTGTGCTGAGGAGGCTGGTAGTCTGCATGAGTGTCCACTGGTATCAGGAGTTCTGCAGGGGGACAGAGACAATGGTCTGGCAGCCCCGAACTCTAGCCTTAGCAGGAATTCCTTCAAACTTATGAGACTCACACTAAGAAGACTCTAAAGAGACAAATTAGGAGGAAAAGGTGAATAAGATCTACCAAGAGACTCCCTACTGCACTTACAGAGAAGTGTACAAGCAGCAGTATTTATATGGATGCTAAGAGAAGAATTGTCAAAAAAACACTTATTTGTTTTATTACATTGTCAATATCTCCAGTGACAGTTGGTACTAGATATTAACTAGAGTTAAAACTAATGACCGACAGTAATTCACTTTTTTAATTGTCAGAAAATGAATCTGCAACTATTTTGACAAGGGATTCATCTTTTCAAAGTAATTTATTTAAGTTAATAATTCCCATATTTTTCTTAGTATTCTATGATAGTTAATTTACTAACTTTGGTTATTGGACTGTTAGTCTGACGAAGCTATACATTTCAAGATGTCAACACGGCTCTGGGAAGTTGTGATGGGCAAAAATAGGGATAAAATGCTTGGACAATGGCTGTAATTGTAAAAAATCTAAATAAGAAAAGTCATGCACTTTTTCTTACTTACTTTTATCCCACATTCAGTGCACTTTTAGGATCCATTCGTCTTCAACTCATAGCCCCTAGTCTCTAACACGGCTCTCATCCCAGTTTCTCTCTCTTTCCCCACACATGGACCAGCTGAACTTCTTGGAAGTCATTATCAGCTGATGATTCAGAGGATTTGTCTCTCAAATGATTTCTCTCCTTATAACTCAGAGTATAAACTTTCGAGGATAAAAAAAAATGACGAAGTAAACAACTTCTTTTTTATTGTGAAGAACATTCCACGGAGTTGGACTGGTAAGCGGGCTGACAACAACCATGCCTTTCACACAGTCACTTCCCCTCTTTAATCTTAGAGTTGGACTCCGAATGCTCTCGCTGGCTCTAAACACAGACCTTGATATTAAATATAAGACTTCTGTCTCATCACAGCAGGGGACAAAATATCTAAACATAGATATCAGCCACAGCCAGTGTACAATATCTAGATAAAATGAGCTCTTCTCTCAAATTACAAAAAAAACCCTAATGTTATGTTGGACATGGAGTTTTTGGGATTGCTATTAATTTGTCTCAACAGTCTTGTCATTAGTGGGGGTCAAACCTCTTCCAGGCTGATGTAAGCCCAGACAGGAGACAGTTGGCAAGATTTGTGTCTCGATCGGGGTTGGATCAAATGTTGGACAGTTTGCCGCTTCAGAGTGACCAGACTGAATGGAGAGATCTAAGGATGGAGATCAAGGACAGAAGAACACACACACGCACACGCACACACACACACACACACACACACACACACACACACACACACACACACACACACACACACACACACACACACACACACACACACACACACACACACGCACACACCCTCTGGAGCAGAGTGGAGCCTTAAGAAATTGATCAGAATAGTGGATTCGTATGGATTTAGAGGGGACAGTCTGGTTCTTTGGCCGATTTTTAACTCCTTGGACGCCACAGAGAAGACCACGAGTCAGCCAAGATGCTGACACGGCTCTGGCTGCAGCAGAGGTGCAGAGCTTGCAGCATTTGACAAGACATCAACAAGTGTGTCTTTGGTGGGTTGGGACAGTAGATCAATCTGGCATAGGCACATCTTTGCTGACTTTCTCAACTGGTTTCATCCATAAAAACTAAACTTTGAGGCTTGTAGAGATGGAAAAAAACCAACATCATTCTGAACCCGTACCGAAGTTACAATCTTGGACTGTTAGCTTGGTTTGCCCTGAGAAAACAACAAAGCAAGGGAATGAAAATAAACTGATGTGCAAGATCTGGTCACTGTAGGCAACAGTCTGGAGGCACAATCCATTTCTTACTGGATCCCCTCTTATTTCTTTCTTAATTTAAGATTGAACATAAACAGCATACAAAAAAGTGTTTTTCAAACAAAGCTTGATAAGAAAGCGTGCTCACACCGCCTTCAGGAGGCCGCAGAAAGAGACAAAGTGCACAAGATAAACATCATATGCAAAAAACTAAACAAAAACGATTAATTGTGCGTTCCACACATTCAACGTCAAGGAAAAACTGAGACAATGAGTAGAAGTAACCCAAACTGAGGAGGAGTGTGTGGAGCAACTGACTCACCTTCTTAGTTTTGGCTTTCTTCTCATAGGTGTCGGACAGAGGCTTCTTCTTCGCCTGCAGCGTGGCCTTGGCAAAAAGATTCTCAAACTCATTGGCGTCAACAATGTTTGGTTCCTCCAGAGAACCCCAGAGTGTGTTGTTGCTGGAAAATGAAGAGAAGTTTGAATTTGTGATTTATTTAAATGCTGTTTTAACTTAAATCCATGCATCTACACTGAAACTCAGACTCACAATGACAGCTGATCACAGGCCAGTTGAGCTAAACAAATTGTGTGCTCTATTTGTGGAAGCTTATTTAATGTTTACTCAACCTGCCCGATGCTTTTCATTTTCCATTTCTCTGTCCGACAAAAACTTGGCAGCAATTGCTGACAATCTCAATGTTATAAAAAAGCACTGTTTATGAGGGAGGTGATAAAAATAACAAAAGTTTAAGACAAGCTTGTTTCTGTAATAAAGGATCATTTCCAGCAAATAGACCAGAATACGGGAGGCGATGTTGTGTTTCAGAAGTTGCCGAGTAACATGGAAAAAACAAACAGAGGCAGAATGAGAACAAGTAGTGTCTAAAGTCAAGAGGATGTTCAGGATTTAAGCACTCTGTTGCTATTATCATCACATCTGACTATGCTTTCCTTCCCTCAGTGTATTAATAATACGGACATCAAGAGACAGTCACAAAATAAGGAATGACACCTATAATACGCTGCACATGCCTAACTACTAGTTTCCTATTATCTTATCACACGTCTTAGCTCATTGTTTATCGACATTACATCTCATCTGTGAGCTCATAAGACTGGCAGGTCAATCTCCCCAAATTGAGGCCCATTCGCAGTGACAGATAGAACCTTCAGAGAGCACACTAACAAGAGCTGGCAGCTTGATCATGGCTTGAATATCAGAACAATCAAGTGCATTGCCAGTGACTCAATTAGGGTTGAGTAAGTCCAATTGTTTCTGCATGCAGTTGGCCTCCTATTGCAGTGGGGAGAGTTTTCATCTGGGGCAGCCAAGAGTTTTTTTGTTGAAGACATAATGATGCTGATATGAAATCTGCCTTCGATATTGCGCTCGTGAAAATAAGTACAATGAACAGCCTCTGATTCTCAACCCAACTGTGCAGGAAACTAGCTTGGAAAAGAAAATTACATCCAAACCCTAAGAAATATTTCCATGCAAGACTACTTTCTAATTGACCAGATTATGACAATAATTGAGTTTGAATCCCCGTAAAACTCTGTTCCCTTTTCTTTATGCAGCTCCAAGAGAAAATATGTCTGCATTCTGCTAACAATACTTTTTGTTTCGGCTTACATTCAGACCCCCTCATAACTCAGAACCTCACACCATTAACAGAGATCCCACAGCTGATCCAGCTATAGTTAAACATCTGACCCATTTAATGCCCCTTAACTTGGCCCTTTACAGTTAAATTTATAGCTGACTTGAAACTGCTGCAGTGTAGTCAGTCCGTCCTCCAGCCAGGACCAGAGAGAGAGAGAGAGAGAGAGAGAGAGAGAGAGAGAGAGAGAGAGAGAGAGAGAGAGAGAGAGAGAGAGAGAGAGAGAGAGAGAGAGAGAGAGAGAGAGAGAGAAAACCACAAACTCAGTTTCCCCCCGCTAATCCAGCCATGGAAATACAAGGCCATAAAGCTGGGAGTCCTGGCACTCAGGCAGTAACCACATTCACTGTAAATGGGCTGGATAATCCACTTACAGTGTGCACCAACCATATCTTTAATATCTCTTTGAACAGGAGTGTTCAGGGCCAAACTAAGACCCCATTAAACAAGGGCCAATGTAGCCTAGAGCGTCACTAGCTCTTGGATAACAATTTTTAACCCTACTTTGATGACATTCTGCACTAATCCACCCAACAATCACGGATGAAAATCAAGTTATTTTATCAATCATTACGGTAATATTTAATAAATACAAACAGGAACTGAGGTAACCCTAGGCCTGGACTTTCTGTAGCCTTGGGTTTTAATTTAGTTCAGGAAAAAGAAATGAAAGTGTGAGAAGCCATGATATGATTTCTGTGAACCACTAGTGTTTTAATCACTGCAATTTATTATAGTCTTATTTTTTAAGTTTTGGCCATCATTTTTATAACCTATAATAATATGGCATACACCACAGTAACAGCTCTACTTTGAAGTACAATGGCGCAAGAAATGAGGGGTCAGATGATCAGAGAGGTTGTAAACAAGTCAGCAGTTACACCAGATTATCTACACAACTGTAATTGCTGGTAAAAACCAAAGTGAGGACCACTGAAATGTGGTCAATAATCCCTAATTATGGTAAGTACGGTAGGTCAAAGTAGAACCAGGAATACAGTCTGTAAACTGAGATAGATGTTTACAATGGAAAGTTTAGGAAATTATTTTACCCTTTGCCTTGGATTTCTCATTAACCTGCTGAGTATAAAGTTATTATTACAAACTGAAATGATGGCCAAAACGCTGAAAATATGACCCAAGGTGTAATCAACCACAATCATCAATATGAGGGAATTTAAACAACGTTCCACATACTTGTTGTCCTCTATCTGAATCCTGGTCCAGTACAGAGGCTTCATTGGACACGCTGGCTCAATGGCAACCTTCCGTGGGGCCTTCTCCACCTTATGGAAGAAACCGAAGCCACCCATAGGCGGAGGAGGTGGCATGCCTCCGCCGGGAGGAGGGGGAGGAGGAGGTGGACCAGCACCAGGTAGGCCAGGAAGGGGAGGGGGAGGCGGTGGGGGTGGCGGACCACCTCCGGGGAGTGGAGGTGGTGGCGGCGGTGCTCCAGTGCTGCCTGGCAAAGGGGGAAGAGGAGGAGGAGGTGGTGGTCCTGAGAAGCTCGGTGGGAGAGGGGGAGGAGGTGGTGGTCCTGAGAAGCTCGGTGGGAGAGGGGGAGGAGGTGGTGGTCCTGAGAAGCTCGGTGGGAGAGGGGTGGTGGTCCTGAGGAGGTGGTGGTCCTGAGAAGCCTGGTGGGAGAGGGGGAGGAGGTGGCGGGGGTGGGGGTGGTCCAGGAGGGCCTGGGGCTGTTTCACCTTTTAGATTTAGTCCGATGGAGTCCAAGTTGAGTTTTTTCGGCACGTTCTGGTTGGGGCTTTGAGCGGGCCCGCCCCCCTCAGGGCTCTTTATGAAGGTCTCCCTGTCCGTCTGGATACTCACGGTGCGGAAGGTCTTGGGTGTCAGGTCATCGTCTGCTGTGGACACCGCGACGTCACGGAGCTCGCCCCGCTCCTGGCCTGTATTATACCCCTTGTCTTTTTGCATCTTAGCAATGACTCCTTCCAGGTGTGATATCGAGACAGCATGCTCACCTCGCAGTTGGAAGATTTCGAGCTCATAGTCAGACTGTTAGGAACAAGAGCAGAAAGTCAGACACAAAAACAAATGCAGTGTATCAGAATGTCCATTCACTTTCTGTCAAATATCATAATAAGACCATACGTTTCCTTGAATGAACTTGGATGGGAGCGTTTGATTTTCATCAAAAGGTCTACTTGAACGTGACTCTTGGTTGAAAATAACAATGTTGTTATTTTTATAGCTTTGTTTTCAACTTAATTTAAACGTTTTTTCCCCAGAGGTCAATAGCTGGTCTAATCTAGTCCAGTTTGCATTTGACATTTCAAGCAATGAAAAAAAAAACTACCCAACAAAGGGAAGTATTGATTTGATAGAGAAAGGAAATGGTTTTGTAATAAATCTTTCACATGTTCCTTATTAACTTGTTCAGTTTAGAAATAGCATTAAACACGTTCCCACTCTCTCTTGTGGGCCGACTGCGGTACATGTTTCTCAGCGTCAGCATCAGTCCTTTAAGGAGCTTTAGGCAGACGGGCTGAGAAACCAATTCTGAGGTCAGACTTTTCAAGAAACAGCCCATAAAGCAACGCATCAGGGGTACAAATGATGCAACACGACCACAGCTATGTTCTTTTGGTTTTCCATGGGTATATAATAAGTTTGACTCTTGATTAAGTTGATGAACGAAAGAAAAAACACCTGTGGAACACTGTTAATAAACCTCTGCTTTTGATGAATGACACAGCCACCTTTGCTTTGGATGTGGAATGAGTAGTCACATTAAAGACAAAAGAGACGTCCATCCCAATACTCTGTGATGAGACATCTCTGGATGTTTGTTTGAAAGACATTTGGAATAAAAATGATATCAAATGTTTGGCTCCTTTAGATGTTTTAAATTGACACAGTGCAGTTTTAACTCAACGTGTCATGTAAGATTTTGCCTCTATTTATATATTTTATGTCACTTAAATAATGAACTTTAGTTTCACTTTTTGCAAAAAAAATGCAAAAGGTCACATTAGAAGTCATATATCAGGACATTAAGCCATTAGGAAAAAATAGTAGGTGCTCTTATTTCTCTATTTGTAAATATTTTGTGTCACTAGTGCCTCATCAGAGAACTGGAGTACTAGCACTGTAGTATTTTGGAGGCACACTAAATATAACAGTTTAAGTGTGATTTTAGTTTTTTTTTTTTCCCCCAATTGAACATAGTAATGCAAATTCTCTGGTAGAAATTTTGGTAAAAATATATCTAAAAAAATATATAATTGAATCGACAGGTTGACTAACAATTTACATAAAAAAATGTTCAACACAATACTGGGCAACTTCAAAATCTCTGACATCTTAAAGCTTCTACTGCTGTGAGTAAATGTTCAGCACCAGTCCAGCTGCTGCACTTGAACATTTCATAATTACTTAGCGCCATCTTGTGTTCAGGAACTGCCATGTCCGGCTAGATATTACAACATATTAAGAGCCTTATAAATGTAACTAAATGTGCTGTTCATGAATGTCTCAAACACATGAATTATTGTTACAAATGTATAACTACACTTTATTTCACAAAGCCCAAGTGTTAGTTTGTGTTTGTTAAACATTTGTATTGACTTCCTTTGTTAACTTTCTTTAAATAGTTTGCCCTCAGTAAGACGTGCTTTCTCCCGTGTGTAATATGTTTTCAGTCAGTGTGTTAATAAAATGTCTGTTAAAGTCATTTGATAACTTACATGCATCCTATCCAGATCTTCCTTGCACTCCCTCTTCAGCTGCAAGAGGGCAGCCTGGTGCTCTGAAAGGAGGCAGAACAAGGACACAAACTTATTCTGCTGGTAGTTTTGATTTATTAATAATACACTGGAGTGTGTACCCGATTCATAAATCACAGCTCATTGCTTGTGGTTCACTTAATTATTCATAGTTTGAGAAAACAGGGTTTGGATATATCTTTTCTTGAGCTATTTTCTAACAGACACTAAATCATTATCAAGCTAATATACCAGCCAAGAGACATACCAACAACATGTACTGCTGGTTAGTGGAGATATTTTACTGAAGGGTGGGTCACACAACATTCACTAAAGAGTCAACAACCCAACCAACCAGTTTGAAGTGACACTGCTGGCTAAGATGAAAGTCCAAGCAAAACATTTTGTCAGGTCAAAACACTTGAAAAAACCGGATCTGTTGGTTCTAATAAGATGATGGCATGGGAGTGAAAAGATCACCCACTACCTAATAACGTCCATGATAATACAGTAGGATTTAGAACATAAACAACAATAGACACTAAACAATAGAGACCAACTTTGTCGGTTCAAAAAATATTTTGAGCTAAAGCGTATAGTGATGTTTTATCACCCCTCGGGGTCAACAAACACTCAGGACAAGGGACAATGATCTTGTAGGACCAGGTGCCTGCTGGGGATCCTAACAGGTAACCAAGGACTCCCCCGCCAGATGCTTCAATCATGGGCAGTACCAGCTGGAGCTTGTCTCCAATCAGCCCAGCACAGGCTAAAAGAAAATCCACTCCAGCTACAGTCAGAGGAGAGGAAGGCATGAGGGACTAGCTACTGTAGGCCTCCCTCTCTCTCAGTTCAGTGGAAGACAACTCAAGGAACAAAGAGCAAAGTTTGACATTTCCTGTTGGTTATCACTCACCACGTGTGTGTTGTGTGTAACTCTTAGAAAGACAAAGAAGCCCAGGACACAGAGCCTGAAATACCCTGGACTGGAAAGGATTTCTGTTTTTACTCAATTCCCCTTTCCCCCACCTTTCAAAATGAAAGGACACTTTCGGTTGAAAGCGTGATTGACTTGCATTAGTCCTTCTTCTCCCAGCTTGGTCAAACCTTCCGGAATATCTTTTACTGCCAAGTTGGTAACGAGGTGCAATATCTTACCTACCTACTGGAACAGTGTACACCACAGCGTCTCGTCTTCATTAATATGGTTTTTTTGCGTGCTCAAGCTTTCATTTTATTTGAGAACTGACTGAGTTTGGGGCTCATTTTTCAAGTCTTTATTCAGATTTATATTTTTATGATTCACCAGTATAGACTAACTTGTAACAATGATTATTCTGAGTCTATGATCATGAAAATCAATAAAATAAATACTGCAACTCCACTTGATAGTCATTATTTGCACAATTTAATCAGCACTGTAATCTAAGGCCATAAGTGTGTGGTAAATAACAGACAAGGGTCTGAAAGTAATGCACATGATATGAATGTGTTGGTTTATCTACACGGCTCATACTAGACTTTTGCTCTGCTTCCGAACTTCCACACACTATTCTCCTAAATAAGAGCAAAGCTCTATCGTAGAGCACCAATCAACAGAGTAATCCGAGGTTGCTAGTCTTAATCTATTCTCTGGGATGAAGCTGCACAGAACACCCAACAGCTGTTTCCCTGCTGCAGCTATGCAATACGCTTTTAGTTTAACACAATTTCACTGTACCCAGAACATGAAAGAAAGGAGTTTTACTTTGTAATTCAATCAACAGATGTGCGTTTTTTTTTTAGCCTATCTTCGTGTTATTACACCTTGAGAGTACAAGAGGGGCCAAGTATACTCGATTAAAGGTTTTTACCTCCAACACCCACACATGCAGCAATCCTGTGGTGCAAAGAAACAGCAGCCATACAAACAGCAGCATTAAGGAGCAGACACAGCCTCCCTGTGTTCTTACATGGGATTAAAGGATGTATTACACCTTGCTGATGATACTTAGCTAGCTCTTCATAACATGTCTCAGATTTAGAGCAAAGATTACATTACATTACATTACAGTCATTAGAGCAAAGTGTGATTGTGACTATTGTTTCAGTGTTCACAAGAGATCTATTCAAAAACATTATACGAGATAGACGTACTCTCTCCACAACGGCCCTTATCCACAAAGCCAATCAACGTGATGCCAATCAGTGCCCGTTTGACCGCCATGAACCTCTGTCAGCATTCCTGGTCTTTAGATGTTAAGACAGACAACAGTGTCTTTAGAAGCTTGAGGTTCTTACCTGCCTCGGTGTATTTGAGCCCCACCTTCTCTTCCTCATCTTTAGGTTTGGGTGGGGGCCACACAGCCTGAAGACGCCTCGGGGTCCGGTCCTCGCTGTCAGTAGGAGACGTGAGCTCCGTCTGTGGGGAGAAAATACATGCGTCAGCGTGGACACTGCCAATGCAATGACACAGCAACAATTTGCCTCATCATTCCCCCCATCTTTGTACAACCCAAGTGTGCAGCTTAATTTTCCAATAAAGTAACTAAATATGAAAAAGAATTGTGATTTTATACATTAGCTTCACTGTTGAGTTCCTTTCCGGGGGATTTGGAGGCTCTCTCAAAAATGGACCTCAGGTTTTCCTTGTCATTCTTTATTTTCTTTTTTATTGCCTCCAGATCCACTTCTTCCGTTTTTTCCTTTTTGACAGTTTTGGGGCCGAAGATGTTCCTGAAGGTTTCATAGGCCAGGTCTGAGGTCTTCTTTCTCTCCCCTTGGGATGTGGGGGCGTCTGGTCCTGTAGGAACCTCTTCTCCAGTCTCGGACTCTTTTTCTTTCCTGTGCTCAGGACCACCATCCTTCCCGACGTCTGACTTTTTGGTCTCATCGTGGTTGTCTAGGTTGAGCAGCTGACTGAGATGTCCCATCACGGTGCTTTTAGTTTCCGCAACAGGTTTAGGCTCTGCCTGTTTTTTGGCTGGAGAGGTGGCCTTCTTCTGCTCGGGGATGAGCTTGGCTTTGTTTACCGTCTTCTTCAGGCTGAGCAGGGCAAGGTCAGCATCCTTCTCCCTCTGCTTGATCTCTGACACAGTCTCCCTGTCTTCCCCCAACACTCCCTTCTTCAGAACCCGCAACCCACTGAAGAGAGCCGGCATCTGGAAGTAAGGGGAGGAAGAGAGCGCCGTAGCCCTGGATGGGGATGAGGTGGAGGAGGGTGCAGTGGATGAAGCTGGAGGTGGTGTGTCTTTTTCTGGTGTCTTTGGAGCAGTTGTACGCTGTGAAGAAGGACCGTTACTTGGCTGGATGTCAACTGGAGACTCTTTAGGAGCAGATGACAGACCTATGGGGTTTTTAATCCCTGTAGGGTGATTTGTGACACCGGCAGAGTCGGACCGCTCCTCTGGACTGGAGATTGATTTGGCTGACGCTTCAGGAGTCTTAGGGCTGGAGGGCACAGAGGAGGACACCTGGCTGGAGAGAGGTTCCTTGGCCCCCTCCTCAGGTTCAACCCTTTGCTCATGTGTCTCCTCCCTCTGTGTATTATCTAAATCCTCCCTTAAAGGGGAGGCTGTGGCAGCATTATGACCTGAGGCCTCTAAAGCCAGAGGTCTGGAGATGACGGACGGAACAGGCAGAGAACAATCTATGCCCTCAAACTCTTGGCCTTCATCTGTTCCTACATTGTCTTTACCATTCTCTCCAGCACCAGATGCTTCTACATCCAAAGACACTGTGGTGGTGCTCTCCTTGGGACTGCGGTCATCTGCCTTTTTGGAAAAAAAAGAGGCCAGAAGTGTCCTTGAGCTGGATCTGTTGACAAACCTGTCTGAATATAGAATAGCTTCTATGCGGGATCTCTCAGTAAGTTTGTGTGTTCTAAACACAGGCACTTGGTACTCAGCCTCGGTGGCATCTTTTGTCTCATCTCCATGCTCCACTGTATTTGTATCCTCCTCAGGTAGAGTGGGCTTCGGTGGACTAGCGCTGCCGTGGGCCGCCTCCTCGTCCTCCTCGTCACTATACGTTTCCACCTGAGTAACCTGGACCAGATCTAGATCAGCCAAGGCTCCAACTGCTGTTTTAACTTTGTCACCAGACTCCTTGCCCGTTTCCAATGATTCAGCACTCTGCCCTGTATCACTGGAAGCAGTCCCATTATCCTGATGCATATCTTTCCTCCCTTGGAGATTGTTCTCACTGTTAGTAGTTTGATCGCTTTCAGGAAGAGGATTCTCCTCATCTGACAGCTCCTTGAAAGACGTCAACACGGCCGACTCGCCGTCTGAAGAGGCACTTCTATTTCGGTTGAAGATACCGCTGAAGACATTCACGAGGGAACTGGCGGGCTTCCCTGATCCATCTGAGTCATTACTCAAACTTTCCATTTTTGCTCAGAGCTCCACACCAATAGAGAGGAAAAGCAAAACAGGTAGCAGCTCTTGCAAAGAGTCCATTCAAAATATTACAAATGTCCCCACCTCCAGGTATCCAAGTGGCTCCTATTCCACCTCTACCGCTGGCTGGGACAAAAGGCCTTTGTATGGACAAATCTCTCCTCTTACCACTATTCTGTATTCCTATTTAGGGAAAAGCAAACCGGTTCCACGTAGTAAACTTTCACAACATCACATTGCGTCTACTACTGACTGTATGTTGTCAGCAGTAATGTTCAGCCTCCTCTGTGCCAACAAGATTCCCATGACGCTGCAAGTGAAGTGAAGCTGTTCAGCGGCTGGAAGCATGTCCTGCTGTTATCTTCCTGGGAAAGCAGGAGAGCATAGTTCACCTGCCTTTCACAAAAGCATTCCCCGGCTTTTTTACGACAAGTTGAGTCTTAGTATCCATAAAGTTGTGGGTGATCCTTCTCTATGTGCCGGTATACACACTGCAGTCCATGACTAAGCAGTACTTTTAGTTTACCTCCGTCTCCTTAACAGGAAAGCCCTGTGTGCTGTTGTGTGAGAAAAAAAAAAAAAGAAACTCCACAGGTTGGGAGAAAAAAAAAAAAAAAAAAAAAAAAAAAAAAAAAAGCGTCTCACTGGTTTACCCAGTCCGGGGACGCCTCCCTTCAGGTTCCTCCCTTCAGGTTCCTCCCTTCAGGTTCCTCCCTTCATGGGTGGGGACCTGCAGAGCCCGGCACTGCAGGTGTCTGATTACCCCTGCTCACTTCCTTAAAATGGCTGCCACGGTGACAGAGTAAACACAGAGGGAGAGTCAGTCTGCTGAGGTCCATTAGAGCAGCATTGCACCATTAAGCGGTGAGCTATTGCAATACGGAGCTTAAGACAGGGTGATTAGTCAGCCCTGCCTTAGCCAGCTCTGACAACTTGCTAAGAGGCCAACATGGTAGTGATTAACAGCTCATGAACAACCAGACAGAACAGTGAGGTAAAAAAAAAAAAAAAAAAAAAAAAAAAAAAGACATTTTGATTCACTTACCTTTAGTCTCTTAGTAGGTACTGAACACTGAAAACAACTATGGTGTCTGTTTTAAGCTCATCTTCAATTTAACTTTCTCTAACTTCTGATGCATTTTAAATGTCAAGAAAGGAAAACACAGCATTCTTCAGACTGTGGTTGCCCTTAGCAACCAAAGGAAGTCCTCCAGGAATGCATTCCTTCAGACTGCCTGATTGAGCATGGTGGTCTGAACATGGATGTAGCTGGACTAGGGGGCACATTATTACAGGCTGCTTTTCAAATGTTTTTAATTAATTAAAATGACTGCCCTAAATTGGACATCTTTAAATACTAATGCCTCCCCTGACAAAGGACCAATGAATAATAACTAGTTATGATGCTACAGGAAACACTACTAATTTTTTTTCCAAGATTCTAAACTTTGGAAATGGACCCACCAGCAGAACTGCACAAATTATGCAAATACTAGAATTATTTCTTAATCACTTTTTGAATTTAACGTTGAAAATAGCACTTCATTTAATTTAATTTTTCTAGGAATGGCATTTCTTTTTTCCCCCTCATCTAAAGAACGCCACAAATGAGAAGGGGGCTTTTAGGGCAGAGGAATTAAGTTATGTAATAGCAGCAGTATTTCATACACTCACAGTAAATCTCCCACAGAGGCACAACTGATCAACAGGACTGAGATGCGAGCGCTGATCCGTCACATGTGATCTCAAAATAGAAGTGCAATCATTTATATACATGTTACAGATCATGCCAACCCTACAAATCTTAAAAAACAACCAAGTCTAACCCGCATAATTGGATTGTGCGTCACAACCCTTTGTGTTCAGCTGTGACAACACAATGAGAATACATCATGAACATCAGAGGTGTGTGTCTTTTCTAATGGCAATGGATGACGGTGATAGTGTATGTGTATGTGAGCTGGCTGTTACTTTCACAACAATACAGTGTCTAATTCTGTATAGCATGGCCTTTATACTGGTATGTTAACTGTTTTTTTTCTTTTTTCTTACAGGGCATTTACAAAACAATGTGTGGCTTGTGTTGATACACTACCTGCCCAAAACCACACCCAGGTAATCTAACTCATCTGCCCCAGGAATTAATTATCTTTGCCAGACATCATAATGGAATCTGGAAAGACTTGGAAATAGTTCACATCATGCTATCAATGATAGATTTAGATGTGCATTGTGACAGTTCTTAAATGTACTACATATTTGTATAAAATATAACCTACAAAACCTGGAAACAAACAACGCACTGTGTTCTGCAGGCTTTTTTTTTTTTTTTTTTTTAGTAGACACACATACTGTACAGTAGGATTACATCAGTCACATGTTCTGAGGCAAGAAAAAATATCCTGTGTTGCAACTTCTACTCAATAACAAGAAGAAATCACACTAATTATTCCTAATAGCCCAAACCTTTCAAAATAATGTATTTCTAATGGAAGAACAACAAAGGAAGTAGAGGTTTTTCCTGTCTTTGCTCTGAACGGAAAAGGTTTGAGTGGAGTGATCTCGTTCAGTTTTGGCTTAAAACCACGATCTAGAGATTAGAAACCATGACCCGTTAATCCATTTCTAAGAATTCATGATCAGGTGGTTTAAATGTGCAGAGTGCAGAGAAATTCCTTCGTGTCCCAAGAGGGGGGGGAGATGCTATGGTAGACTGCTCTGTGTGTGAAAATACACATTACATCTTATTTTATGATCTGTCACTGTTTGTGCTGCTTGAGGGCCCTCACCGTGCACTCCAGCTTGGGACAGTAGGGTGTGTCACCGAGGATGTCATCCTCCGGCGGCGTGATGCGTAGGAAGTCGAGGTGATCAGGGCGGGTAACGCTGGAAAGGGGCTCCTGAGTTTCATCACCATCCAGCATCCAAATGTCATCATGACGCAATAGGGAATCCTCTACACAAACAAACACACCAGCGCAGGTTAATTAATGCTCCGTTTTGTGCAAGGGAACATAGCATGGAAAAACAAAACAGCATAACAGCTGTGGTCTTGTGTGACAAGTCTGAATAAGCAGCACTGACTGAGGCTGTGTAACCTGGATGGGGAATAAAAGTGGAACCATTTAGGCATCAGAGTCTTTTAGCATCAAGCAAGAGCGACCACTGTTTTGCTGCAGGCCTGAGGGCACACAGCTATTTTTATCTGCACTTAGCCGGCCCTGTTCCCGTTGTTGACACCGGCAGAAAGCCACACTGATCCAATAAAGGAAAAATGGCTGCAGAGCACTAGCCTCAAAGCAGATACCACTATCGATTTGCATTCAAGAGATGCACTGTACCTGAGCCAAGGCATTGCTCAGCATTGCCAATGTACTACAATAAGGTCAGCTGCAGATAGGTGTGTGTGTGTGTGTGTGTGTGTGTGTGTGTGTGTGTGTGTGTGTGTGTGTGTGTGTGTGTGTGTGTGTGTGTGTGTGTGTGTGTGTTTAGTCACCCAAAGGCCCTGAAGGAGTGAAAACACAGGACTTCCGATAGGGAAAGACTGCCCTCTCCTGACCAGGCAGTCACACAGAAGGTAATGAGTTACATATCAGAACATTAGGCTAAAACCGGGCAAATTTTTTCAATAAAATGTCCTCCCTCAGTTCTGTTTTTGCCGCAGTATGCTGGGGAGGCTGAATTCATTCTGTGCATTTCAGAGCACCTTGCCCTTAATATTTACTGTTCAGTGACTAACTTCAGCCTCAGCATCCCCTCCTCCCTCATGCGCTACGCCCCGAACAAGTCACATGGTATTGACTTCAGGAACCAGGCTAGTGCCTCACACATGCGCACAAGCAGAAATGCATTTTTAAACGTAAGGGCTGTATTTTCCCTTGATGCATTCAAGAGTCAATGTGCTCCAATGTGCACAAAAAGATTTTGTGTGTGCCAAAACATAGTACGTCAAATGTAGTATGCCAAAAATACCAGGATATCCGACTGAATCCTGTCACATTTTGCAGTACGCTAGGGGTACGTACTTAGTAAGGGCAGCTACAGTATCTACTTACAGTAAAAGTAGAAAACAGAATGAAATTTGGAATGCAGAGAAAGGGAGGAAAAGTGCAAGATAAGAGATATGGGAAAGGGAAAGTGAGGTGAAAGAATAAGGAGGCTGAAAAGAGGTGCAGACAGAGGAGAGAAGATAAGGGGAGTGAGAACGGGGAGAGTACAGATATTGAAGCTCGTTGACCTCAGTTTCCTCCAGCTGTAAGAAAACACCTTGATTTGTTTGCGGAGTATTATTAGCTAGAAACTGAGAAAAATCACATAATTTCTTCCTGTTTGATAAGCTGCTAACAGATCCCATAACGTCTCTTTGTAATGAGTATCCCAGAAGAGGACATACAGTATTGCCGTAATGCCATTTCTAAACTCTTGGAAGTCCGCTTGTGTTGCTGTATAGCTCCCCAGAGTCTGAGTCTCAGCCAAGTGCTTTGAATTCAGTTATGAGCCCACACACACACAAAAGAAACTGGGGGGGGTTCCATTAAAAAATGGAAGCATTGAAATTCAGCCTCAGTACTCTACCACCATCAGTCATTATGAGACAGCAGCAATGCCTGCAGTCCCTCCAGTTATCTAGGACTTGGACAGCAGGGAGAAAAAGGATTAGATTAATAACTTTTCATTATGATAATACTGCACTGCATGGTCCCGCAGTGGGAACTGCTGACTGTAGGATGGGACACTTCCAAATGCAGAGTTAAGCCCAGTCCGGGCCAAGGGAAGAATCTAGTGATCAGAAACAGCTCTCTCTACAATTTTGCTAAAACTATACTATATGAAATAGGCAAACAATGAACACCTATTGATATACGCTTGCTATGTTCATTCATGATTCTGCTAAATAACCTTGATCTTGTACATGTGTGCTAATGCTTTCCCAAATTGACAGTCACATAATTAAAAGTGCACGGTGGCCCACACTGCCACCATCTGGACAGGCAGAGGAAGAGGCATGTTTTTCTCCCTGTAGTCAAACACTGCAGTGAAGCTCTGATGTCAGTGCTGAATGCTAGAAAGAAGACATGGTGATGTAACGCAGGACACTGCAATGTGATGACAGTAAACAGATGCAATAGGTAATGAAGGCGCTGCACTCTTCTATGTACACACAGAGCTTAAGTTCACTGGCCCTGGAGAAAACTGAGCGCTTATTGACACGTAATCTCCTCTGCTACTCGAAAAGCTGAGACCTAAACACAGTGTCCATAACTGAGGGGACACAGAGTGCAGTACAGTTTGGTCGGATGGCAAGTAATGCAAGGCTGACTGAAAGATCCCAGCCCAACCGTCCGAGCCTACACACACAGTACACTGCCCTTGTGTGTACTTTAATAGAGAGTTTCAGGCATCTACAGTACATGCAGGTGTTTCTTTAGAGCAAACCTGCAGGTGTTGACTGACAGGACAGTGATTTGACCGTGACAAATCACAGTGTGTGAGAGAGCAGCTGTCAGGCATGATGTGTGTGTTACTGTAAGCATTAAGATTTTAACAATATAGTAAATGCATTTGGCACAGCTCAAAGGTCATCTGATGTCTGACCATGACAGGTGGTTCTCAGTGGTGAGTGATCCATCACTCATCCAGCGGTCAGAGAACTATAACCTCATCATTCGAAGTAAAAGAACTGGGCCATGTGGCATGCTGAGTGCATCTGGCAGCCTCAACCCACCCGCCGTCACTTTTTAGCCAGGAAGAAGGATCATAGGCTTTTATACAAATCATGAAAAATGCAGGATTTATAAATCACCTGGTTTCTTTTGCGCCTGTCAAAGCCATTTTTCCATACAGGGTTGTCGGCCGTGCATGGCTGTCGGGCTGGGTGATTGACTGACTGGTTTGGCTGGCAGTGCTGAGGTCCATGTAAGGGTTAGCTACAAGTAAAAAAAACTCAGGGATGAGTTCTGTAGTGCTTTGAGGGCCAGAGCAAGCAATGTAGCATGACATTGCTTGCTCTGGCAAGCAATGTCATGCTCATTTGAAATGCATTTCTGGAGGCTAATGGGATATACAGAACTGAGTTAGAGGAACGAGTGCTTTCATTGGGACTGGCAGGGCCTTTCACTGGGAGACTGGAAATTTGGTTAAGTTCACTCCAGTCCACTGGTGGTTGCATGTTTAAAAGAGTGAAACATTGAGGAGAAGCCTTTAGAAAGCTGCTCATCAGCTAACATTGTCCAAGGTGGTAGTGTAGGAGTCATTTATTAACAAGTTAAACTTTGTATGAGAAGGACCTTTGTTCCCATGTTTCACTATGTGTAGTATGCAGACTGAGAGAAGCCTGTTCTGAATGCAGAATCCACTTCATTATCTGAATAGAGCCGGTCCTTGTCTTCACCGGGTGGAACAATGTTGCATGGCAGGGCAATTTTCTGTTGAATGGCAGCTAGCTGGGAGAGTGGGGTGATATACTCTTGCTCCGCACTGATCAGTTTCATATGACCTTGCAGGAACGTATTGGCTAATCTGATTATGGTATTGCCTGCCATATGTCGGACAATAAATAAGTAGGGAATGGAGGGAAGGGGGATAGAGAGAGAGAGAGAGAGAGAGAGAGAGAGAGAGAGAGAGAGAGAGAGAGAGAGAGAGAGAGAGACTGACTAATGGCTGATTGGATTGAAAAGTGACCAGCAGCCATTATCAATATTTAGACAGTAGATCAGTGTATTGTAGAAAGGGTGGCCCTCAGCTCTACAGAGCTATATAACGTCTTTTAGCTAATTATTTTAGGTTTCTTGGCCACAACTTCACCATTTTGCTTTAGTATCACCGCTCTTATCATCATTTTCGTGCGCAGGTCAATGCAAAAGCTCCACAAACCCACTGTACACTACATGCTCAGCAACAAACTGCAGACAAACAAAGTGGTGAACAGGGCGGAGCATTAATCTGTGTACCAGGAGCTGGTGAGGACCAAAACATAGCTTAAAAAGGAGACTAAATAGTGGACTTACATTTACCAGGTGGCCAGAATGAATGCTTATGTTGCCATGTATCTTTTCTTGAGGTGTAAATTAGGCAAATGTATACAAAGAAGTTTACCATTTCCACTGTAAAGGTGGTAATATGTCAGTGTATTTGTAGCTTTTTTTTCCACTGTCTGCAATCTATCATTGCAGGTTTTAAGTTTCTTGTGCATCTTTAAATTACTGATAAGTATTAGAGAACAAGCAACACAAATGCTAAAGTAAATAGAAACTAACACACATACATTATGTAAATTATATGTAAACACACAGGCAACCACATACACACCTTCAGTGGATAAAGGGTATTCTGGTCCACAGACTACAGTGCTAGAGTATTAGCACATAAAGCAAAAAAGAGAACCTATTACTTTCTTACAATCCCTGTCTGCATCAGCACACGCATTAATTAAGCATAGAGATTAAAGAGCCCGGATTATAATTAGTTCACCATTTGCTAACCATGAAGGGCCGGGCTTCACACAGAACCACTTAGCCCTTTTGGCTGGACCCTGTGATGTTCGTTTATCTCCGTTAACATCTGAAGTGTATTCAATTATCAAGAAACACAAGGGCCAAAAATTGACAAAAGGATCTCTTTTAAGATTAAAGGGTTAAGCCTGGACTGTGAGGACCTGACAGCATGAAGCATTTGGTTAACATGAAGTAAGCAACAATGTCTGTGGATCTTGCCCTGTCAGAGTCTCATACAGATAGCTTATGGCTTACAATATCATGCAGTCACATCTGCTAGGTCCCCAATGCTCAGGATATTAAAAAACAGTGCTCATAATGTTGATTATAACATTAGAAAGAACTCTGAATTTAATATAAAAAAAATGGTGAGGTCTGATGCCAGACAATGTGGATTATGTGTGCTTGTGTGTGTGTGCGCCGAAATGTTAATGGAGGCATCTGTGTGTGTTGCGTCTGCGAATGCCAAGGTGAGGACACACAGGGACAGTGTCATTTCAGTGGGACTTGATCCAAATTATCTCCACATGAGTAAAGCTGGGCTATCTATTCCCCTATTCACCAGTTAGTTTAGCTCCACACAGCTAAGCTCTCCTCCTCCTCCCTCTGCTGCTGCTGCTGAGCTGACCATCGCTGGCTGTATGGGTTGAGCTAGTGCTGTTTTATGATGGGATGTGCTGAAACAACTCAAATACTCTTGAGCTTCCTTACAAATGCAGCACAGTTCTTGAATTAGAGGTTTAAACCAACCATTATCCACGGTCTATTAGTTAATCAAATGAGGGCCGTCTGAAGCTGCTGCAAATTAAAGCAAATATTGTGTTACGTTGACGGAAAGGGATGATTAACCACACTACAGAGGTATATCATTCAATAATACTTCTAGCATTATTATGGCTTTGCAAATATTCTTTATGCTGTGAGTATTTAAAACTCAGTCATGTGGGCAAAGATACAATGGTACAGATTATGGAAAGAGGAAAAATAAAAAAAAGAGTTCTGCAAATAATAATCCTTTTCTCTGTAACCCTTGGGCCTGCTGGGTTCACGGATCCTTTGTCAGTTTCCTGTGAACTGGAGAGGATGAGGGTTTAGGGGGAGAGACAGCAGGTCCCTAAAAGTCCAAATTGGCAATGCTTCAGTAAACACTGCGCTCACGAGAACCCTGGTCGAGTCGAACCCTAGTGTCAACTTTGAGCCTTTGATCTGGGAGACTCCCACTAATCTCTGCCTCTTCCCTACAGCTCTTAGAGCGTTAACGTGGATCATCAGCCAAAGCATTCTCAGGCTCGGTTTGCCCCTTGTGCAACTCTGCTGGGTACTTTTTAATTTGTGTGCACAGCCAAGATGTGAACACAGCAATAAAAAAATAAAATAAAAAACTACTACCAGGACAGGGCTAGCAGAGACATTGTAGAAAGCAATGGTTATTTAATGGACTCGCTAGTTTATTAGATAACAGCCGGGGTGACAAAGTAAAAGAAAAAGTTTGACAGTTACAATGCTGCAGAGTAATTGCTGACACAAACTCAAAGCACTTGAATCTCTCTCAAGGCTTTTCTTTCTTGTTCCATTCTTTGAAATCCAGCAACAGCAACAGCAACGCCAGATGAAAGGCACCTACTGACAAACGCTTCACGCTACTTAGATGATAAAAGCACTTGTTTTTCGACATTTACGTCAAAGAAGGGAGTTCCAAACATGAATCAGCGTGTTCAGAGTAGGAGCAGTGTGATCTCCAATGACTCACCTGTTGTCGTGGAGTTGCTGGAGGAGTTCCACTTGCTGGGCCGCCTGCTGAGGTTCAGATCCAGACGGGTGACAGTCCGCTTGTTGCCGTTCTTGTCCATGACCTCGGAGAAGATTTGGGGCTCATCTGTGTTACTGGAGCTGTCTTGCTCGTGGTCCACATCCTTATCCGAGAGCAGAACGATGCGGTGGTTGAGCTGAGGGCTCACCCGCTTGGAGGACAGAGGGGACAGGACTGGGGACATGCTCTGAGGACTGTTGGAGGCAGGGAAAGACGTGTTGAAGACCCCAGCGAGAGATGGTGAAGAAGGGCTCTTTCTGTGGTATTTGGCTGGGGGTGAGGTTCGGTGGTATGCGATAGGGGTAAACGTAGCCCCTCATAGAGCTTCTTACCGGCCTTTTCTCTAATGACTCTCCACTCTCCATACCCCTGCTGGCAGCCGCTAGTCCCTGAATGTAGCATGCCTGGCCCTGCCCTGTCGGCGCCTGTATGGTTGACATGTAGCACTCTCCCGTCCACATCCTGCACTTTGGCCACCACCCTCACCCCTTTATTATTCTGGTTGATTTCGCCATACAGCTGCTGAGCCGACATGGCTGCCAATCCATTCTGAGAAACTGTCTCGCCCAGGGAATCGGACCTCTTAACTGGGCGAAGGTTGCTCCCGCTTTCCCGCCGAGTCAGACCCTCCATCAGGCTGCAGAATGATGACTCGTAACCCAGCTCGCCGTCGTACTCTGAGAAGTCGTTGCAGAAGTCGATGTCGGGGTCAAAGGTCTGGCTGTCCTCCATGAAGTCCCAACCCTCACGAGTGATCTGGAAGGGTTCCTCCACGGGCAGGATGGGATTACTGACTGCACTGACGTAGGAGCCGGTGACTGGGCTGTCAGTGACATGGCCAGAGGCCGAGGTACCTGGGACCTGCTGCGTAACTGAGGCTGAACATGTGGACGCATTGTTGTGAGAAGGACGCGCATTAGATGAAGATCCACTCTTAACTTTCTTCTTCATCTTACTGTGCAGGATATCCTCGGCGCTGTAAAGCTTCTTGCCTCCCAACTTCTTCAGCTTTTTGCTCTTGGATGTAGCTCTCTTATTATCTGGAGACACCGTGAGAGAATAGCCGCCGCTGCTGCTGCTGAGGACCTGACCTCCGAGGTGAACCTCCTGACCCTCCATGTAATCCTGGAGCTTCCCATCCTGGTTACCCATCCTGACTTTGATGGCGCAATCCCTACACAGCGATAAGAGATCCGCCAGAAACTGGTGGTGCTCCGCTACAAGCCAGCAGAGCTCTGCGATCGCCTCCTTTGTTGCCTGCTGGTTGATGAGGAGTTCGCCCGAGTAGCCGGAAGACTGGCCTCTTTGTTTGGACACGGCGGGATCCTCCTTTCCACAGTCATGGTCATTACAGGCTCTTGCTGGATGAGGGGCGCGGCTCTTGTACTTGAAGCCCGAGGCCCGCCTCTTGGGGAAATACAGGCTGATGTTGCTTAGCTCGTAGATGGGTGCGTAGAGGAGCAACACAGTGTGTGTGCCCTCCATGATGGGTACCATGGTTAGAACTCAAGCACTCTGAGTAAGTGGTCAGCCCCCCAGACAGAGTGATTGGACTCGGACTGCAGTGGAGGATCTCCGGCTATTCATCGCCCTGGCCTGTCCAGATACTGTCAGAGAGAAAGTAGCACACAGCTTTAGAGAATATACATTATATTTAATGATAATAAGGAGATCATTTTTTTAAGCAAAGCAATACAAACTGCTCCTTTTTCCTATAATAGACTGTCCACATTTCACTGTTGAACCCATTAGTTAATTAAAAGAAGTTAATAGAATCCAACATCGCGTCGACTAAACAAGATAGTCATTTCATTACACACACACACTAAACTAAATTAACTATAGATTATCTTCATTATCCACTCCCAGCATTGTTGGATGAGTGGATGAAACATTTCCAAACTGCATTTCATCAACATTTCACAAGCTGCTGCCGCATAAAACCACACAAGGTGACGACACGCGCAGATCCCAACGCTATGGCTGCCGTTTGAGATGTTTACAAGCAAAACAGACGCACATTTTGCACGCGTTTCAATGGATTCCCCTCAACATTTGGCAAGATCCATGAACTGTTTACATCATAACATAATCCCGCGGGTTACTGTCACCTTGCAACCAGCCCTGGTGCAGCTGCCAGTGTTAGAAATAGCAGCAGGGTCACACTTATCTAATGAGGTAACTGCTGCCCATTGCAACTACAAATCGAGAAATATTTAGTTACATTTGTTATAAATTAAGATATAATGCAAAAAAAAAAAAAAAAAAAAAAAAAAAAAAAGCTCTGCATTAGTCAAATATTAGCTCCACTTTAATGCCATATATTCAATTAGAAGCTGGAAGTACGTCACAGTCTATTGCACCTGCAGCAGGTAAAGCACAGCAGCACTTCCGAAAAACCCCCCACAAACAGTCACTTACCCGATTTAGTGTCATGGCAAATAATTCCTCACATCTCTGTACTGCAAGCCAGCCGGCGCTCACCGCTGCTTCACAGGGCTCGTCTGTCTTGATTGACAGGAGTTTGGTCCAATAGATAAACTCAGCGCCGGCTCACTGCTATCTGATTGGTCCTTTAGTATTTATCCACATCCCACATTTTGAGTCAGTGCAGCTGCAGCTTGCAGGTAGGCCATGTGATGTGATCCAGCCTGTGATGTACACAGAGAGAGAGAGAGAGAGAGGGGGGCGACGTTTGGCTGGTTATTCATTTAATGTAACAGTCGTTAGCAGTTTTTAGTCATTCTCAGGCTTACATTGGTACTGTGTTGTACACGCAGAGAGATAAGAGCATGTGAAAGTACCTGCTCTTTGAAGGCCCGAGGAGCTGCCATTTATTACGAAGCAGTGACACCTAGTGGCCAACATATTCATTGCTATTATACCACTAGGCTCTATCAATTCAACTATCTTCTTAAATTATACAGTACCAGTGAAAAGTTTGAACACACTTTCTCATTCAATGTTTTTTCTTTATTTTTATTCTTATTTTTTTCTACATTGTAGATTAATAGTGAAGACATCCAAACTATGAAGGAACACATATGGAATTATGTGGTAAACAACCAAATGCTCAACAAACCAGTTTGTTTTATATTTTAGATTCTTCAAAGTAGTTGAATGAGAAGGTGTGTCCAAACTTTTGACTGGTACTGTATGTTGATCTCTGCCAAGGACGTTATGTCTCCAGTCAAGTTACAGCATGTTTATTTGTCAGGGAGCAGGATATCTAAAAAAAACAACAAATGTTTGGGGGTTGATCAATATTTTACATGCTGTGGCAGTTGCAATATCTTAGATTTCAGACAGAAAATTAAAAAGAAAAAGAGAAGGAAACAGGTTAAGAAAAATGCATACATATATACAAAAATATTAACAAGCATATACAGAGATACACAGTTTGTATATGCTTCAGAGACACTTGGTGGAAAAGTTACGCAGGGTTGTGGAAATTGCTTCTTTTTTTTTTTTTTTAATATTTTTTTTTTACATGAGTTACTCTAATTACTCGTGGGGGTTGTGAAATATGAATGTCATTGTTAGCCTGGTCATTTCACAGCAGCTATATTTTGACACGTCATAGCAAGGCAAACACAGGTGTAATTAATCAAACTAATTATGGCCCCATTCTATTGAGTGTGTCAGCCATTCCCAGTAAGCCAGCAAGCACAACACCAGGGTCACTGGCCCCACCTAAATGGAACATAATTAATGCTGTTATTATTTACACCTGCGTTTATCCTGCAATGACATGTCAAAGTGGCTGCTGTGTAAAAGGGTGGGCCCTTTTTGCTAATAAGGACAGGACAAGCAGGAAGAGCAGTTGTAAACATAAATGGAGGAGGAGCAAACCATTCAGCTGTTGCTGTGTGAGTTTTTAATCCGCCCACTCCACTGAGTTAGAGTCGATTATAACGAGTAGACGATTCTGTCTGATATCAAGGCAAGGTGTGAGGTGAGGGAGAGAAGGGAACGAGCAGATGCTATGCCACAGTGTCGACACTAGAGGGCAGCAGCGCACAGTGATAAGGGAGTATTTGTGTTTATTTAACTTCGTTGTAGAGATAGGCTTCATAATTGCAAGGCTGAGGGGTCATCTTTGATTTAACAATGAGCCCAGACTGATATTAGTCCACAGGACAAAATTAAATAATTCACATTGCACTTCAATTTTTTTTTTATTGAGTTTAATCTAATTTATTGTTAAATAATTAAACGGCTATTCATCAAATCTTAACGTTTTAAATAGTTTAACACCGTTTTTTTTTTCCAGCTCAGGATGTCCTCTACAGCTTCTTATAGGCTCTATTTTTGTAATGAAAGGAGCCCAACTGAGTCTCAGTTCTCTCAGATATCACCCTTTTCTTTAAATATTTAAATATTTTTTATCGCATAATGTAGTCGCTTGTGTACATAATAATGATTAACATAGCCACATCATAATGGCAACCGCCTTGTGTATATTACGTTTTAAGGTAAAAAAAAAAATACATATAGATATTGAAGATTCGCAAAAATAACACATTATCTGTATAGATATATACATATATACAGTACACCACAGCTACACTGTATAGTGGAGCCTGATCAGAGCCGGGTGCTGTCCATGGTGCTGATCTGTCCATGGTGCTGATCTGGACCAGCACTAGGATTGTCCTGCATACGAGAATCACGCTGTCGACCATAAGCATGCTGACCGTGGGTCCGTAGCCGGGTGATAGGGCGGGGAGTCACGTGACAGACGGGATACCTGTGAAGGTAAAGGGGGGGGGGTTATTTCAACGCGTTTAATGATCTTTTGTTTGAATATTCGCGCTCTCACGGTTGTATTAATAAGGTCCGCTGGTGACGTCGAAGATAAAGACCCCGCCGCCGAGCCTCGGCTACGCTACTCTGCTTTTCCTCTCTCCCCCACCTCCTCCTCCTCCTCCACCTCCTCCTCCTCCCACCCCCTCCGTCACACCGTCCCTAGTCGCTCCAGCCCCGCCGATGCTGACGCGCACTTCTCCTCCTCCTCCGGGCGGCGAGCCGGGCTTGAGCACAGGGGCTTTGAGTGACAGATGCTGCGGTAGTGTCCCCCGCTGTACGGCCGAGGATTTAGCTATATGCTAATATCGACAGGAGAGAGGAGCCAGCGGAGGCTTCCCCAGTCTGAACAGGCTCCTTTGCAGCCATGGCTGAAGGTGGAGAAGGAGAGGATGAAATCCAGTTCCTCAGAACTGTGAGTACATTTTTCCCCCTTTTTCTCCCCTTGTACTTGAAGCGCTGCTCTGGCGACTGTGTGTGTGTGTGTGTGTGTGTGTGTGTGTGTGTGTGTGTGTGTGTGTGTGTGTGTGTGTGTGTGTGTGTGTGTGTGTGTGTGTTGCTCTTTTTGTGTGTGTGTGTTGCTCTTTTTCATGGTACCTTGCGTGTTTTTTCATGATCACTGCCTGTCACTTGGCTTTTTTTCTCCCTCCCACACGTTAGAGCATCCTCCAGCCTTTGGTAACCCTCTGCCTCCATGCAGATGTTAGAGGGTGATAGTGCGCTATTGTTTTGCGCATCGCTCACTGACAGCTATTGTCTTTTCTGCAGTCTCCGTCTCCAAGAAGTTGACACCACTGTGTGTGTGTGTGTGTGTGTGTGTGTGTGTGTGTGTGTGTGTGTGTGTGTGTGTGTGTGTGTGTGTGTGTGTCCCATGTCAAACTTACATATGCACCTTGCTGCACCGTTGTAGTTGTAGTTATGTACAATTTGACAGCAGCACCGACACTGTGATTTTAGCTTAATAAGTCATTAAATAACACACGGAATGAAAGGGTTTGTTCTTAAATCTCTCCTAGGATGAACGGACCTCTGAACCAGTGTGCATGCTGCATTATAATATATTCAAACGTGGTAGCCTGGCAGTGTAGACTGCCTGTACAGACATTCACCCCAGGGTTCCTACGCAGCAGCAAAGGTCTATGTAAATGAACTGAGGACAACATTTTGTTATAAATATAGTGTTGCTGCTTCAGAGCCACGTTTCTAATGCTGTCTGACTTATGGAAATAAAGCCAGTGTAGACAGAACGTAGTATATGGTCATAAAAAGAAGCTGTCATTTATTATTAAACAGGCTGTAGACTTGGCTGTAGTTTGGCTCTAGTATTATACTACAGTGAAAATATCTGCCTTTTTTTTTTAATTGTGCATTTCTTGAGCTGAAAATGCACATTAAAGACCGCAAAAATGTCTGGCATTGGCTGACCAGCGAGGCACACTTTCCACTGTTGACAAAGATAGAAGCTGACACGGTCTGCTCATCTACGGTTAAATGCATCGAGAGGCGCATCATGTCTGAGAATACACACTCGTCTAGGACAGATGAAGGAGCAGAACTCTGGAGATCTTCCAGAAAGACCCCGAGACAGTAGGAGGTGTTTGGTTGAACACATCGCTGGCACTGCTGTTTGTGGTTTCCCTTTTTATTAAGCTGCTCACAGATGCGCAACCTGCTGTACTCTGAGGTAAACGGAGCAGGGATGTTTAGTGTTTAGTGTGAATTACACACTGGATATTTGTTGTTGAAATTGTGAAAATGTGTTTTGGTAATCTCCTAATAATGAACCATATTTGACCCGAACAAATAACAGTGTCATGTTAGCAGCCACATGCAGAGCCATCACACTAGCTTTAGGTATCAGAACAACAGCATACAGTAAGTTTTAGGATTCTTGACTAAGAGAGTGTTTTGGCGCTAAAAGGCTTACGTGTCCCCAGGACTGACATTGATCTTTTTAAATGTACCTTCCTTTCACTTAGAAAAAAAGCTGATACCTCTTCCTTATTTGTCCCCCAACCTTTTAACCACAGCACTTAGAGGTCACCACATCAGCATGCCTGCCTCTCCAAAAAAAAAAGAGCTGACATTTCAGCACCGCTCCTCCTCATTTCTGGGCTTGAACTCAAATGCCACCAATTCACAATCAGGATTTCATCTCGAAAAAGCTTCATGAGAGTTTTGCTGTTCTGTTCCCATTTTTTGGATTCACAGGGAGCATTTTTCTACCCCAGATGTAACCTGGGAAAAAAACCCCAACTCAGATGACATTGACTAAAGGAAACTGCTGTTGCTTTAAGAAGGGCTTAGCGGCAGCTTGTTGCATCCATCCACACAGGGAAGCAGCTGACAGTCTGGATGGTTTTGGGATGGGGGCGCAGTGAGCGAGGCTTGGTGTTCACGAGTGTGATAGTGTGTGTGCGCGCAAGAGTGTGTGTGTGTGTGTGTGTGTGAATGCAAATTTAGAGCTGTAGCTGTGTGGTGCAGTCAGGCTGCACCAGACGTGCCACAGCAGAGCACAGTGCAGAAATTATTCATCAGTCCCAGCAAGGCACAGCTGAACTACTCAGTGGAGGAACAGAACAGATATACACACAGACTGTATATACAGAGACAGGCATTTATATCTAGTACATGACTAAAGTCAGTCCTGCAGAATCAAATGCTCCACTGGATGCACATATGTCTATTCAAACACAAACACACAGTCTACACTTGCTTTCACATAGGTGGCACTAAGTGGCGAACAGTCTGTGAGGATGTGTGAAGGCTGTACATTTCTTGCAGGAATCCAAATGTTGCTTATTATTGCAGTCAAGGAGCTTGATAAAGCAGTTCACAAACTGCCTTTTTCTCCAACAGCACAAAGTAATTTCCCTGGAGTGGAAGCAGAAAGTACCCCTGCCGGACTGCTGCTTATAAAGGCAACTCAGTGGGAGGAAAGGAAGGGAGGAGAGAGAGAGAGAAAGAGTGAGGGTATCTCAGCCATGGGTAATTTGATGTTACAGGAAGAGGAACTGTGCTGATTATGAGCCAGGAGAGTCAGATATATGCTTCCCCACGACTGCTGTTTAATGTCAGAGGGGGCGAGGCGGTCAGCGCCGACACTTTAATAAGGCTGCATATTCTACAGGAACTTTATTCGTCCTGTTTGGACTGTGGAAATGTCCCCAGATGCACAAGCTGTAGAAGCACCGGCGTTGCAATAAGCAGTAAAGTGAATAACATATCAACTTATGGTAACAGCGGCTCAGGCTGCTCATTAGTCGTTTTCTAAATGAATTGCTTGCCTACTGTGAATTGTGTCATTTGAGCAGACGGAGAGTAGAGAAAGAAGAGGGGAATAGTCACAAACTTTTGTTCGCGTGTCACTCCGCTTCTTTTTTAGTTTTAATTAGTATAACCATCCTGACAGAAGGCCACTTATTAGTAAAAACATACGGGGAGACCGTCTATACGCGGGCACACGCGCCCAGCTCCATTGTTGCGAGGATCCCTGCTAGGCGAATATCAGATTCTGGTGATCTATTAGCAGTTTGGAGTGGGAGTAGGGACTTTGAAAAGGCCAGACCGGGGCTGTGACTAATGCACTGTGGCAGCGTTTGGCTTGTTTATGTGAAGGCACTGGTCTCGCTCTGCATCCAGGCAATGACTGTCAATGCAGCAGCACAACAAGTATTTCAACGAGCCAGACCAAAACATGAATAACATCAGAGAAAATGTTGGTTTTGCAACATGCCTGTGACACCAGTGCCAGATCCTTCTGCCTGCGCACCCACTCAAGACTCTGTGAACACCCTGCTGGGTATCTCTTTCTTGTTATTTTCTTGCTGTTGCTCTTTTTTTGCTCTTCTTTCCTTTTCAACATATTTTGCATTTCACACTTTGACTTTTTCCTGCTTTTCACTTTTATCTCTCGCCTCCCTGTGGCTCTTATGCTTCTCACATCCACAGTTATCTATTGTGTCTTTGCATGTTATGTGTGTGCATGTGCTACTATTTGTGCAGTCAAAGACATACTTTCTTACCACATCACTGAAGCAAACACTGTAAAGAACATGTTTTCCAGGTTATTACTGACCTTTCATCACAATCCTTAAAAAATATTTAAGGATTACGCCTGACTGGCTTCATATTTGGCTCCTCTATCACTTGCCCCGTGTATAATTATTAGAGATCACCATGAAATGATTCCCACTGATGGGAATTAAGTTCGGCACATCATCACATTCTTCTTGGCACTAAGGAGGAGAGCTTTAATGTTATTATGATGAGGTCTGCTGTTATTTCATGGTTGAATTAAAAAAAGTAATAGCTCAGTTTCGTTAGGAACCGAAAGGCTTTCGGAGCGGAATGGTGCAGATTTTAGCACAGAGATTCACTCAGAAATAACTCTGTGAAGAAATTATATCATGAGACCTCAAACAAATTTAGTTTGAGGTCTTCTTTTCATGCAAATTGTCACAGGGAATATCGTCTTGTCTGGTGTTTTTGGCATATTTTTTCACCAGCATGTTTCTGCATGATTTCTGAGTTGCAGAAAACTGTGGCTGCTTGAGAATGCTTGACTTTCCTAATTTCTATATAGTTTTTTTTTTTTGATACATCGTTTTGTGCAAGTGTGCAAAATAATTGTCCATAGTGGTTCTTTTTTCTTGGACGAGTTGCATTTAAAACTACTTGGAATGCAAAGTTACATCTTGAGAAGGCAATCATGGTATTGATCAAGTAGATACTCTTTTTCTTTACTGCACATATACATCTACATCCCTACCGCAGTATTGATTTCCCTCATATCTCCCATTAAAAGAACCTGAGACTCCTTCAACAACTCAACTTGCAGAAAAGTGAAGTTGCTGTTTGGTTTAGTGTGGAAGCGTTGTTCAGCAGCAGGCTGTTTTCTCTGTGTTGCGTGATGAAGATGGACAGATGAGATAGGCCCGTGATGCAGAGGGAATTAAGCCGGCAGGTCTGCCCAGAGACAACCAGTGTAAAGCTGCTGTAATGAGCTATTGATCGTGCCACCAAATGAAGAAATTTCCTCAGTAATGTCAGTGGCATGCAGTAAGCAGGCCTGATTGATCTGGTGTTTCAGAGCATGAATATTTAATGAGGCAGTGTAGGAAGCTTCTTCCCAAAGAAGACCCTGTTCTTCTCTTCCTTTTGGTTGTAGACCTCAAACATGTCTGAAATTTATATTTGGCGGTACTGACTGATGTTTACTCAAAATCCATTAACTGATAAATCTAAATTGTCATTGAATATATATATATCTTCTTTGACCTAAGACAATTTCCATAGCCAAGTAAGTAAATCATGAACAAACACACAAAACAACAAAAAACCAAAGATACATTTATTTAGAGGTTTCATGTGTAGCCAATTTTGAATACTTAACTCTTCACAAAACTTTTTTATATGGGAACACTTAAACATTTACAAAGTGTCCTCATTGACAGCATCAAAATTGTTTAATTATTAAGAGATATTAAACACTGGCCAATCAAATGTTACGCCTCTACTGTGCAAGCCACCTTTGAATGAGTGTATGTATCGATTTAGAACATAAATTAAAACATTAACCAGATTTACTGAAGTGAAATATATTAAAAGTTCATGTCTGCCTGCCTGTTATCACACGTCAAAAGTTAAAACAAGACACATTTGATTTGTGCTCAATGTAATTTCGCCATGTTTCAGAAACATGTGCATATTGATGACAGACAAACTTCCACGCCTCATTAACAGACATTAAAGTTTAATAATCATATGTCAGCATTTGGATAAAGAAAGCCTTACAATTCAAAGTTTTTGAGAAATATGTTCCCTATTGCATTAAAATAGATAACAACCATCGATTGAGCCCCCTTTGTGTGTGACACGTTTATTTGTAATTTACACCAGGGGCACAATAGCTATTGTCCCCAGACCAATCCCTTTCTGGCCCAGTTCACTTTATTCAGAGGCAAAATGATTGTTCTTATGAATTTTTACAAAGAGCGCTGATATCGATGAGTCACAGCCCTTTTGGTTTTCAGTAACTTCTTTTGTGCTCCGGCCACTTCCTGATATCCGCGGCTGGCTGCTTTGGACCAACAACAATGCAGTGTAATTAATCCTGCAAGGTCCACTGACAGAATGCAGAAAACATACAAACATAACATTGTTTCACATCACTCCTTTTACTTTTAAAGGGGGCTGCTCATATTGTTGCAAATAAAGGATACACTAGCAAGTTGTTTTGGGCTGTGTAAGGTCATATTACCCTAATTAATGTTTGAAACACATGTTGAGCTCTATGTATATATGTACGGCAGTACATTAGCACTACCGCTGTGTAGTTCAAAGCTTTGGGGCTGTTCTCCATTTCCTTTCACCTCTTGCCATCTACTTTAAATTTAACCCCAAAAATACCATTTGTGCACTTTCCACATAGCCTCCTCCACCACGGCCACTGTTAGTCTGTTGTTAGCTGTCGCCTCCTCCTTAGCTAGCAGGGCCATCGCTGCATCTCTGCTTCACTTTGCCCATTGCTTCTTGGCAGTGCATGTTGGCTCACACATACAAGGCTGCATTTCTGAATATGTTGTACTCCAAAAGGTTGTGGATATCCATTAGTCACTGGTAATAGAACATATGTGTCCTTCACCAGATTTTACTGGTGTGTTTCTTTCTCACCTTCCCCTCTTCACATCCAACTCTCAGCAGGAATGCAAATAAGCCTATTTCCCCCAAAATGTCAAGTTTATTTTGAGTTATGAATGTTGCATGGCAGATGTAGGCTGCATAAGAAGAAAACACAGATGCTACACATAGGAAGGCTTTACTTCTAGTGGTTCTGCCTAATCAAGAGAAGAAGAAATACAGCAGGTTTGCATCTGTGAGTTGTCAGGCTTTCCCAGTTTATATATATTTATATGTATATTTCTTTAATCATTAAATGATGAGTAGGATATGCTGCACCACATTAAATATGTCCTTCTCCAAGTTGTCACTGTTTGCTGCCATTTTACCCAAAACAATTCAAAGAATCACCTCCTCCATTCCAATCAGCTGTAGCGATGGCAAGAAAAGTTTGGCACATGTCAAATTTCTGCCAGATTCTGCCAGATTAAAAAAATCGACAGCTTTCTGTGAAGATGTATTTTGGTTACTTAATTTGGAGGACTCAAATGGGACAGACATCTGGAGATTGAACTCAGATGAGCATAATCACATGATTATGTACATGTAATAATTATGAGTAATAAAATATCGTATATATATTAGTTCATTTCCCGAGAACCTACTTTGACGTTGAATGCGTTGAAGTGACAGTGAATGCCGTGCAAGTGAAACACTTCAAGATTTCCCCACGTGTGCAACCGACGGCCCTGTTACCACGGAAACAGTGTCAGCGTTTCAAACATTTTGCCATGGATAAAAATCATTAAATCGCTCACTACTTTTGGCCGTGCTTGTGAATCATTCTCCTCCCACATAAAGCAACTTTGGTTATCTGCCGTAATTATGCCCAATGTTCTGTGTCCCCACCGTGTCTCTAACAGACCATTTAGAGGAGTGTTTACCGCTGCAAGCTGCTGCTGCTGCTGAGGCCCACTTTGGAGGTGAAGTTAACTGTTGAGTTCAGTTTGCTGAGTTTTGAAGCAAACCTTGACAGTCTTCTTAAAATGTACTCCCATATTGTTATGCTGTGGGAAAGGTAATTCCAGTGCCACCAGTGCATCTTAGTGAAGCGTCTTACTGACTCTGTTTGATAGACCCTTTCACAGCCGACGTCAGGATTACATCATGGTGTTAGCTGGAGGCTAAGTGGTCTTAAGTTACACATGGAAATGTCATCTTGCTGTGTTGTTGGGTGCCAGAGTTGCTATAGAATAGATTGCCAAAGATGCCAAACTGATTCTGGGCTCCAGAGAGCAAGAATATTGGTATTTCAGAGATGGAGAGAACATTTTCCCAATAATTTAGCTTAGCCTTTTGTTAACTCCTTCAGCCGTCACGACTGCTGCACATTAGCAGGCTAAAGTATTAGAGAGATGGAAAATTGGCCTGCTGTTGGGCTTACTTTCTATACCCAGTGTAGCATCGAAGCATGCTGGGAATAGCAAGCTATCAACGGACGGCCGGCAATTTAGCTAGCTTGCTAATTCCGCCATACTTTAACGCAACACTGGTTACAGAAAACGATACAGAGTTGTCACTTATCTGGGTGAAAGATTAAGAAGTTAAAATTGTACATATTTAGCGGCTGGCTAGATGGATAAGTACCTTGCTAATTCCACCATGCTTTCATTCTGACATTACATTGGTTACAGAAAACAAGCCCAACAGCGGGCTGGTGGCCAGCGGCTGCCGTGGGTGTAACGCTCCTCACCCCTCACCACGAGCAGACTACTTCGCCAGGCCGAGAGCAGGCAGGAGCTCCGGCAACTAGCTAGCCAAAAAGCCCAGCTCTTGAGATGGACAAGCTATGCGGTGCATCCAACACTACACAAATGGCTGTGTTGAGAAAAAATCCAGTGAAGTTCTCCCCCTAGACAGGCGACAAAGTCTCAGCCTTTTCATCTGATATTTACAATAGTGGCGTTTCCCACCTCATAAAAGATTCATACGTCTTTAACAGCCTCTGTGTTGCACCACGCTAACTCAGACAAGACGATATCACTCTCTTCTTTATTATTATATGTATTGGGTCTTTTTGCTGCAGAGTCAACAATGTGGGTCATAAAGAAATGCTCTATGCTGCCTTAAAAGCAAGCACAGTTGAAGATTCATGGTGGTAGCATGAGCACACATTCATGCCGACACATATTCAACCCATGATATTTTCACCAGTGCCCGACATGTCATTGCACTGTAGCTGTTTTTGAAGCTACGGTCTTTGTCTAGCCCTGCGGTCGAAGGAACGCATAGAGATAGTCGAGCATTTTTCTTTTTAATTCCCCCACTCAGCTGAGTATCTCTGCAGCATTGCTCAATTTTTTCTCTGCCCCCAGTAGCGATCCCTCCCAACCTACAGAAGTGTTTCTGTGGCCATATAACTGAGGTGCTGACACTTCAAAACCACCTAACCAAGCTCCTAATGGCCTCTTCCTGAAATATATGACAAATCAGAGTGCTGATGGTTGATATTTGATGAAATAAAAAATGAAAAAGTATTTTTTCCACATGCTTTTTCCTGACGCGCCGCTCAGGGTGATATGTCCCTAAATTTGGCAAAAGTCATCAAGTTTAAACTATTTCAGCGCTTCCTCTTTCTATCCTCCTTCCCTTGTGTGACCCTTTTCTCTGAGTCTCAGCTGTGCTTTAGCTCTGACACCAGAACTCTTCACCTGGGCATCATCACCAGTCCCTGAACAAATAGAGTTTGACGCAGCGGTGTCTCAGCTGTAGTTCAATCCCAGCTCTCCTCTGTGCAAGCATGTGGATGAGTGCTCTGAAGACTTTTAGTCAGGTCAGGCCTTAAAGGACAGTGAGTATTTTTATCCCACAGAAGCTGACACTGCGATCACTGTTATTGCACATAAAGGGAATAAGTGCAATACTGTTACACTGTCCCGGTCTCAGTAGAACAGGGTTGAACACCAGCTCTAACATTTATTTCTTCAGTTTGTAAATTGAATCTAGTTAGAATATACAACCGTGTGATTCTTGGCAAGAGCCAAGTGTTAAGCACAATATACTTTGGTTTTCAGCTAGAAAAAGTGGTTTGGGGGTCTAGTTAAAAGCATAATAAATTTGCCAAAATAAATTTGCCAAAAAAACATTGCCAACCAGACATTGTAGACATTGAACTTTGGTTGTTTGATGTAAATGCCATGACTTCCTTTTCTTGTGCATTGAGCTCAGGTTGTGGCGTTGCTGAAACACCTGCAATCTCAGCTCCCTTTATTATTCTAGGTCACATATACAGTAGGCTAGTTCTTGACCTGAATGCAAGGTGTCCTTTCCATCTCCACACCACTTCGCCCTCTCTCTGGGGTCACACAGTTGAAATTGTCAGTCAGGCTTTGCTTTTCCGGACGCAGGATGGTTACAAATGCACCTGTTAGTGCTGCTCTCCCTTTGGACCTCCCAGAAAGCTCTTCCTCTAAAAAAGAAGAAACTGTTTTGCCTTCTCTGTGCTTTGCCACAGAAAGTCTCAATTCCCTGGATAACTGAGGCTACTTTGAGGAGAGGAAACAGAAGAAGTGAGAAGTAGTTCTTTCAATTTGTTCCCCCCCTGGTGCGAGCCTCTGCTATAGCACACTGTCACATGTTGCCCCTGAGCATCCACATCATGTAGTCAGGGGAGAAATATGCAATACCATCCAAATCTTCATTGCCTCATGGCAGAGCCCTTTAAAACATTACAGAGATGCTCTATTGTCATGTTTTTACCTTCTTTATTCAATAGTATGGATGGACAGAGGAAGCCTAAAGCAAGGTAGTGATGAAAACGCTTACTTAGCCTTTCACATTAAAGGCACCACCGGGGAGGTGAAGCAATGCTGCAAGGTGCAATGAAACACTTTACAGCTTCCCTCCTCTGCTCCTTTGCTACTGAAGCATGCAGACAGGCTGAATACCTCTAGACCTGGGGGGGGGAGTTTGATCCGCCCGCGCTTCACTTAGTAACACTTTCCCCTCTCATGAACTGTAGCAGGCCTCATTTTTAATGGACTAATACTGTAACTTTTCTTTTTTATGTCTATGCTTTACTATACACCCACATTTTAAAGCAGCCGCAAACATTCTGTGCCGTTTAAGGTTGTAGACATTTTTCATCGGGAGCCATTTGGCTCACAGTGATCGCCATACCCGTCCAATCTCGCGATGGATTGCCTCTGTCCATATGGTTGCTGCTGTTCACAGCTGTATCGTGAGAGTGTATGGTGATTGTGTAATTAGATTGCCTACAGTGATTAGGCAATATGCACCAGCTGACTGTTACACACACACACACACACACACACACACACACACACACACACACACACACACACACACACACACACACACACACACACACACACACACAACCTAAAAGGATCAAATACGGATAGGACTATTGAACCATCACAGATTAGATTAGTTTGCAGTGCCTTGGTTGTGTTTTCTTGCTAATTTATTCCTAGAAATTCAACTGTGCATCAAGGGGACTTTGCAGCAAATGACCTAACTCAAAACAAGCTGCAACAGAGACATAAAATAGTAGTCAAGCTATTTTCCAGTGTGCAGTGAATACTAAGAGTTGCTGTAGATATTGGTGTAGAGAGATTGGTCGAGTACCAGTACTGTTGCTGACGTTAAGCTCCATTGAGACATTGCAAATAAAAAAAGTTGACTTACTTGACCCGATATTTGCAGAATTTAAGTTTAGATCTACAGGTAGACCACACTGAATACAAAAGGGCAAATGTTTTTAATGATTCTACAAACTAGCCTACCTTCTGCATCTGTGCCAGAGCGGTGTACAATGCAGCTGCATGCGTTTTGTGCCAGGGCCCCGCCACAGACACTGATCAATAACAAGCTGTAAAGCTGTCATCCTCAGTACCCTTACCAAAGCCTTTTAAAGGAGGCTGGAATTTTAGAGGATGTCGAGATTAATTTATAGTGTCACTCTGGTCTGTGGATTTTAATGGTGTGTGTGTGTGTGTGTGTGTGTGTGTGTGTGTGTGTGTGTGTGTGTGTGTGTGTGTGTGTGTGTGTGTGTGTGTGTGTGTGTGTGTGTGTGTGTGTGTGTGTGTGTGTGTGTGTGTGTGTGTGTGTGTGTGTGTGTGTGTGTGTGTGTGTGTGTGTGTGTGTGTGTGTGAGGGAGTTCATTGTGCTCTCCATAGCTCTGTTTGTCTTTCTTTCTCTCTATTGCTCTGGGGGAGGCGTGCTCTGTAGTGTGCCTCAAGACGAGCATTAGCTTTGCCATTTAGACAGCAACATTGAGTCATGAGAACAAAGCTTCTCTTTAGTCCAACTTTTTCTCTCTAGCTCTTTCCATTTCTGCTGGTGTCAAACCGCAGCATAAGAGAGCATTAAGATATAAGTCTATGAATCCCTTTAAACAGGGAGCCAGCAGAAAGCATGTTTAACCGCCACTTGATTGTTCTGGAACAAACGTGTCTTTTCTTACAGTGCGTCCTCTAAAAACTGGAGGACCATTTTAGAATAAGATGGAAAGAAGGAAATACACATCCTCCAATTTATGTCATGCAGATAGTTTAAGTCCAAGTGTTGCTGCTATTCTATCCTCAGCAGCAAATAGCTTTTCATAAATCCATCAGCAAATTATGTGCAACGTTCTTATTTACTTTACAGGGGTTTTCTGAAATTGGGTTGTACCAATAAAATTGAAGTTATGTCTTAGCGAATGAAGACAAAAGTAAGTTTATTACTTATTATTTTCTAGGAAACATCTGTGTCACCGTCCAATCGAAAACTATCAACTTTGTAAACAGGAAGTCACTGTAGCGTCACAATTTGTAGCATAACTGCCAAAAATACATTTAAAGGGTTAAGTGTCCTTGTTTTATTTATATTATTTATATAGTTTATTACTGTGTTCTATTTATATATGCATGAATGAGGAAATATGTTTAGAGTTAACAGCGTCCATGCCGTATAGTAAGAGTCAATCTAAATTACAACGTTATTTGGTAATTTAGCGAAACGTTATTGGCAACAGATTTTAATTTCCGGTATCTTGTGTTAGGGTTTATGAAATGTAAATTGAAATCAACATTTTTCCAATATCAGGTCAAATGTGAGGATTATATTTCATATTTCCCTTAACTCTCAACAGGTCATATATTAGCAAACTAATGTTAGTTCTGGCAGTCGGTTCAGTTAGCAACAATGTGATGCGTGAATGTCCACTTAGTAAACACTTACATTGTAATGGGGCTAGGGAACTGATGCTGGAGCAACCGGTTCCAGAGACTACATCCTTTTGAATTCTGATAATTCATACCACCTAGGAGTACAGTCTTACAAACTGTAGAAAAATATAGTCAAGAAAGGAATATCGACTTGTACAAATAGGTTTATGCGGTTACTAGAGCTGATAACAACAAAGAGGCCACCTACATTGATCCTAAGTGACAAATACAGTTTGATCAGGACTGCAGTCCTCTCCTCTCCTCCCCTGTTACTGCTGTGAATAGCCTTCCAATAGGCCTGGAAAGCACCTGGTCTTTTCTTTACCAACTCTGTATGAGTTGGGTGTGAGAGGAGAGAGACAAGTCGGGAGTGAAAGCATGTAGGAGGTGAAACAACTGCCCAGCTGTATTTTGTTCTGCAGTGCGCGACCAGCTGTATCAATCTGTCCAGAACAAAGTCTCGGTGCGTGAGCCAGCCTCTGTACAGTGTTGACTGGCAGCGCGCCCCTGGTGATGATGGAGACTCATTAGTGGAGCAGCACACTGTAGAACGGTGTCACACAGGGACAAAGGCAAGTGGAGGCAAGTGCTGTGGACCGCTTTGTGTGCCCTGCATCGGGATCTTTTCCATCGCTCTACCTGCTTCTTTCCTTTCCTTCTTTTCCCTCCTTCTCCTCTCTCCTGTGCTGCCATACCCTTCAACCTCCTCCCAGAGGGCCATCCTGTGCCACACTTGGATCAGTTTGCTGTTGAGTCTTTGGCGCAGGATCAAGCTGAAGAAGACAAAACAAATGTGACCTCAAAGAGTGAGGCAGGGAGCAGAGAGCTGCTGCAGCTGCAGGAAGGGAAGTCTTAACTTTGATGGGACCAACTAAGCAATGTCAATTTCTTCTGAACAGGAGGTTTAATTGCATTTTCTTTATAAACTTCTTTAAATTGACAAACCCATTTGCACCAAGGCATTGATGCAAGGCTTCGGTATGCACACAAAAAAATTGGTAGTTTTGGTTAATGCAATTTTTACGAAATTAACTTTATGTGCAAGCATTATTTACCACAATTTAAGAGACACGTTGTTGGCGTTGACGCATGACTCTGACGGGTGTCATTTCAGAATCCGAAATGTGTTTCAGGGATTTAAACGTGAGACACATTCATGAAGACACTACTTGTCATGTCGCTCCTGTGCGAGTTGCAATAATTAACTCCCAAAGTCCTTAGTATGCAGTGTTTGTTTTCTCTGCAGCCTGGATGCTTGAAACTTGAGGTAGAATCTCTCACATGAAAGGAAAAGGAGCAATGGTAATGTCATGAGTGCTGGGTGTGACACAGTGCAAGCAGTTGTGATACAAGTCTTATGGGAGGCATTGGCGCGACACATGAAATACCGGAGCAATTCAGTTGCCATCACACCCAGACTCATAGTTCTCAAAAACAGGTTCCTGTTTTCCTCTCTTGCGTTCCAGCTTTTTGGTGTCTGTCAGATATTTTGTGCCTCCAGCTTTACAGTAGTTTTTGTAGCGCCTCCATGATGTACTTTGACTAAGCAATGCAGTCCTGCGCAGTGCACGATGAGTTGTTTAAGAGTCTCTCTCGACGAGCTGATGGCATGCACTGCACCTACTAAAAGGCTGTAGAGATATCTTCAAACCAAAGGCTAAGAAACCCTAGACTCCTCCTGAGAGCGCTTCTACTACCTCCAGTACTTAAGACAAAAGCCTTCACCAGGATAAGTTACACTCCACAAACCTTGGACTTTTCATCTTTGTTGTCTGGAACGGCTAGAATCAAAAACTATGTATGAATACCTACATAAAAAAACTGATCCGGAGAGAAAAGGGGTTGCTCTTTAAATAACCGCACACTTAAAGAAGGCCTAATGCCAGTTTTAGTTTTTTCACGAGCCATAACAACCCATTACATGCCTCTAAACTCTGTAATCACTCCTCACTATCGTCAATGATGATCATTTATTTAAGAAGCAGTCAGTTTATAAGTCCATACCAGCAGCACTCCAAGGTCAGGCCTGTTTGGGCAGCACTAGCAGGACTTTTGATGGTTTACAGGAGAAAGTGTCTTTATATCTCCGCATGAATTCATTGGTTGATTGGCTTACTGCAGTCTTGTTGAGGAGACCTTTGGTGTGCCGACCTGTCACTATGCAGAAATCTGCACCAATGTCATTATTCCCCACCAGGAGAGCGTGAACGGTTGAAACCAAGAGAATAACATGAGTTCATTGATATGCTCCAGCATTACTCACACAAGTCTCATAGGAGATCTACGCTATCGTTGCTGTGCAGACACTAACACACACACACATACACACACACACACACACTCTCTGATACACAGTGGAAATGACAAATGCATGGATACACAGAACAATCGCATAATAGTGAGAGAGCACTGTGAGAAATGGGGGAGTATTATGATGAAATTGTGTGAGTGAAATGCGATCTCAAGGTGCCCTTGGAGACTCTGCTCACTTGTCACATTGTTTAAGGACAGCATAAAGACAGCATGAAGACTTATTGTTTTCTTTAATCTATAGAGACCAAAGCCCTGAGGTCACATCTGGGCTTACCCGCTGTTCCATCAGCTTCTGCACTTCAATGCAACCTCACTGAGAGCTCTTTTAGCCAGGCTAGCTCCATAGATAAATATATACTCTACTAAGATGGTGAACACGGTAAATGTTATACATGCTAAACATCAGCATAATACATGTTAGCATTGTAGCGTTAGCTCAAAGCCCTCTGATTCTGCCTGACCTTTCTTATTGTTGCTTTAGACATCTAAGCCTTTAGTCAGCCAAACGTAGCAGAATCCCCCAAAGTCTGATGCCTTTCTTCAGATTTCCTAAAGTGACCCATCTCCAAATTGAGCAGAGCATCTTCTTTCCTTGCAGTCCGACTGACATCACTTAGTGCCTCACTTTATGAATGATTGATTGCAGCGAGTGCCCCCGCCTCCTCTGTAGCAGCCAGGTGCAACATGGGATGAGTGAGTAAGAAGGGTCGGTGACGGAGGGAGGAAGAGACGGAGAGAGACAATGTCAGATAGGTGATTGTTCTTCAGTGCGGGGGTGAGGCGGTGGAAAAGGGCTAGTCGTCGGCAGACAGAGACACAAGTGGTAGCCTCTGATTAAAGAGATTCTTGTGAGTGTGTGTGTGTGTGTGTGTGTGTGTGTGTGTGTGTGTGCGTGTGTGCGTGTGCGTCTTGGCACTCAGACAGGCAGGATTGCGATGCAGGAATCGATACTGTTCTTATATCGGCCAAATCACCCCTATGCTCGCTCCCTCAACAGGGAGTCTGATTGCATGTTCCAGTCCAGCCAAGTGTTGATTTACCACGGAGGGCTTTTCATTTCAGTCTGAATCTGTGTTGAATAACATTTTCATATTGATCCAAGACTGGTAGCATTATCCAGAGTCATTCACATAACAGACCCATGAATGGCACAATCAATTCCAGCAGTCAGTGTTATCTTAGTTATGTCAGATTCCTACTGTTCATATTAGTACACATGTATACCACATTTTTTTTGATAATGATATTCATGAAGATGTAATTAAAACTGATAATACTTTATTATTATTTTTTATTTTTACTATTTATATAATATGATGTGCATTGGCAATACAACTCCATATTCAAATTTCAGAGTAATAAATCCAACTTGGAGGTTGCGTGAAATAGCGCAAACCCTATTTACATGTTGGAAACTCATTATCACGATAACTCAGATATGACGTGGACGCGCCGTAACCCTCTAAACACAAAAATGATCAAAACAGAGCTATAGACGCAGAGATGCTAGTCATCCTTATTTCTCTCTCGTGCATCATGCAGCACCATAATGGAGTGCTTTGCTGTTACTACTACTACTGCTGCACTCTGCTCTCAGCACAATACCCCTTACATTAAATAATGCAGCTTGCCATTGTGCAGACCCCCCCCCACACACACACACACTCCCCATCCCCTAGCAGCCCGTATCAGCAGATTTCCGCTTGCTCTGCTATCGTGAAGAGTAACTATGTCCAATTCAGCGTTTACACGGCCAACACTATAAACATAATCAAGCCATTTACACAACAGCAGTTTCAGACGTTTGTTTTGCGCTGTTTTTCTCCCAGAAGAATGCATATCGGGGGAATTTCTCTAGACCTTCCTATGCTGACGTTTATTATTGCTACATTTGCTGTACCTTTACGAAGACAGGAAATACCTGGCTTAATACCCACATGGCTCATCTGCATTGAAGAGTTAAATTGATTATTTATTTATTTATTTTTCTTCATTATCCTTCTGACAATGGCTGTGATGATGCTAATACTGGATCTCATGCAAGAGCATTTTCATATTCTTATTTGAGCTTCCTCTTAAACAGGATGAATGCCGCCTTTGCGTAAATATTCACGTCCATGACGGGCTCAAATATATGCACAAGACATTTCACGCATAATTATAATGCAACATCAAAGCCACACAATGTCTTTTGTTATTTTATACAAATAAATGAATTCATTCACTCAGACCATTATTTTATTTTCTAACTCGTAAAAGCTCCAATCAATTGCCTCCTTTGTACCATATAAACAGAGTAAACAGCCTAAAGGAGATGTTGTCGACTAAAAGGGATCAACCATGTTTGGTCTCTGTTTGATCATCACATTTAAACAAGAAATTCATCCAATTAGCTGGGCAGAGGCTGAGAAAAAAGGATAACTTGTGAGAAGGAGGAGGGTAAATATATGTACATTAGATTTTAGAATTTACTCTTTGTGGTGAAGTCTGTTTAGTTTTTTTTTGGAATGCTTCTTGACTATAACATGTGAGGGTTTATTGATACTCATATAAACATTCAGAAAATACTCAATTGTCCTCATTTGTTTGTAGCTGATCATTATTGTAGCTATGTCAAAATTGCCATGATTTCTCAATAAAAAAAAAACCTGTGAAAATCATCTAGCAAATGATGCCTTATCTGAAAGTCCCTCATCAAAGAAACACAAAAAGTAACAATGACAACACCCTAAGACACAGACAGTGGTTCTAGTTTTATGGTTATATTTTGATGGTCGTGTTATTGCGTCTGACAGTCTCCTGTTATTCCTCTGTCACTGTACTGGTGGGGGATGTCCAGAGATGAAACACTTTTAAGGCACAAAAGTCTCCCCCGATCAATGAACTAGGTCGGCCATGTGCGTGGGTGAAGTGTGGTTCTCTCGGGACATGACGCACACACTCACACTGTCTACATGCACAGACCCTCAGACTGAAGCCCGTTTTTTGTCTCGACAGGATGATGAAGTGGTGCTCCAGTGCGTGGCCTGCATCCAGAAGGAGAATCGCAAGTTCTGCCTGGCTGCCGAGGGGCTGGGCAATCGGCTGTGTTACCTGGAGCCCACATCTGAGGCGAAGGTAGGAAAAGAGACTCCACTGTTGCACCGTTTGATTCTCTCTGATCCGAGGAACATTGATTTAAAAAAATCCTCTACTTCATGTTGGAGTTGTTTTCTCTGCAGTTATATAATTAACATTTTTTCCCCCCTACAAACATACAGAATATACAAATGTCACATGAAGCAGTTTGCAGGAAAGTGAACCGCATGAAAGGATGCGTTCACCCAGGGTGAGAGCTCCATGGAAACCAATCATCCATTTAGTTCATCCTTGTCAAGGTCCAGCAAAGATTCAGTGAAGCCGAGCAGAGACGCGCAGAAAAAGGCAGCTCAGCACGCCATCAAAGCTCACACACTGCAGTTTTTTTGATGATTATTTTCTTCCAAGGGTTCAGGGACGATGTGGCATCTCCGTGGGCCCGCGTCAGATGATAATTCCCAGAAATTACGCAATTACACGGATGTGTTTGATGGGGTATTTCATGAACATTGCTTTTGTTGTCTCTGATTGCCTACAGCTTTATTGCAGCTAAACAGGAGCTGTAGCTACTTAAGCATTTGCTGACGCACAAGTGCAAAGTACTACGACGATTTTAATTTAATTTCTTTGCTTTTGTAATCAGCAAGTTGCCACCTTATTGCAATTTTTGCTCTCACCTTTGGTCGGCCCTTGTTGCTCTGCACCTTATCTGGCATTAATGTTTTCCCATAGCAGGCCTAATGGGCTTTTTCCACATTGATTGTCTTTTAATTATAATCCAATTATATTGTCCTGGATTCATTTTGCTCAAGCAATGACAACAGGCGTGAACATAAGTGTAAACGTGTGAGAGATACACGGATGCTTTTCAGGGAGAGGAGACTGAAGGAGGAAGAAATGAAAGATCCATGTAGTCCTGGAATTTAGTATCTTGTTTTCTTTCAACAACCCCCTCCTGCCCTCAAACAGCTCTCACAAAGAGTGTGTGTGTGTGTGTGTGTGTGTGTGTGTGTGTGTGTGTGTGTGTGTGTGTGTGTGTGTGTGTGTGTGTGTGTGTGTGTGTGTGTGTGTGTGTGTGTGTGTGTGTGTGTGTGTGTGTGTGTGTGTGTGTGTGTGTGTGTGTGTGTGTGTGTGTGATGGGTGTGTGTATGCTGATGGGTGGGAGGGGGGTTTGTTCGTTGAGGGACGTGATGCTTTCACCCCATATTGGATGGTAATTACACCTGACAGGTGTGATGGATGTTCTCCCTATCTGGCACTTTGTCTTCATTGCCAGCATTTTTTTCCTTTTTTTTTTCTGAAAAGCCATCACCCACCTTTGGGATCAAAAAGGGAGAGGTGTAAAAACCCAAGATGGCGATTTAGAAGCAGACCTCGACGACGGAATGGGAAGCCTCTTTCCTCGGTAAACTAGTCCAGTAATGGGGCGCAGAACCAGGACCTCCGAACGAGGTTGATTTAGAGTTTGCACAGTTTAAATGGCAACATCAATCAGCCTGTGAGAAGCTGGTTGATTGTAATATACGACCGGCAGCTCTCGCCTGTCAGCGACTCAATATTATGACCACTGGAGGGTAGATGCCCACATACCATAATGGCAGTGATGCTGTGACTTTGTTGTGTGTACAGTATGTGAATCAAGACAGAGTTTCTAAAATACGCTAACTGATCAGTTATTATCAAGTCATCCGTTTTGTCTCCTGTCTTTGCTAATTCAGGTAACATTTTTAGCAGCTCCCTCCAGTTAAGCTGAAAAGGAATGGCAGAAAACGAAGTCAGCTCCTCAGGGCAATCAGCTTCAACCCTTTGTGACCCTTTCTGTGACAAATAAAGACGTCCATCTATCACTGCCCAGCATTTAGCTATGCTATTTTTGGTCATAAACCAAACGCCAGGGCATGGCTAAGCTGCTGTAAAGCTGTCTTCCTGCTCTGCCTTGTAAAAGGACATCCTGACAGGTCAGCATTCCTACCAGCTCTTCTAGACCTTCGTTTAACTGCCTTGCTCTCTCCAGGCAGTCCCCTCCCTACCAACTGTTACAGTCCTGCGCCTGGGGAGAGCAAAGGTCAGCTGTTAGTCATCCAGAGAGATGATGGCCGGGGTCAGAATGTTTCTCACCCAGACCCTTTATTATGATTTCTCTACAGTGACACTGCTAAAGGGAAGGCTATTTAGTGTACAGGCATACCCAGCCCAAAGAGCACGCTGAACATGTGTGGAATACAGATTGTAGGGGGAGGATGTGCAGCTGTTGTACATTTAGGTGTGAATAGTTAGGACAAATTTAGGAAATACACTTATTTGGTTTCCTGTTGAAAGTTTACTACCACTTAACTCTTTAAGTATATATAAATATGAAGGGGCTAGTAAGCTTAGCATAAAGAATAGAAACAGAGAAACAGCTAGTCTGGCTCTGTCCAAAGCAAAACAATATCTGCCTAGAAGTGCCTCTTAAGCTCACAAATGAACAAGTTATATCTTGTTTTTGTCATCCTTACATAAAGGGAAATATAGGTAAGTATTATAATATACTATAGGTATAGGCTGTAGTTTGTGGACTATTTTTTTGGGCCTGGCGCAGTCTTTTCGTCACAGTGAGGTGGCCACACAAACAGCCGTGACTTAACTAAAGAGCTATAAGTTAACCCTAACCCCAATACTGATGTATTAGGGAGCTTTAGAGACGCTAGAAGGCATTTTTTGTGAGTAGGCTAGCAGTTTCCCCTGCTTTCAGTCTTTATGCTAAGCTAAGCTAACCGACTCCTAGCTGTAGCTTTATATTTAAAGCTGCAAAACTTTTTTTTTTCATTTAGTGACAGTGAGCAGAAAACAAGCCGTAGAAAATACACAGTCATATCAGTTGCTAGAAATGTACACACCTAGCAGACACAGAGACACATTACCTCTCTTTGGAGTCATGCTTCTGGCCACATTACAAATTCAGCTCCATTATTCACTGTTTTCAGCTCTGTTTTGGTCTACACTAACTAATGAGGAAAATATCTGGCATTTCAGACACTAAATTTTCCTCGCCAACTGTGTCTGTCTGCAGTTTGGTGCCGTGCAGCTACCGTACAGTCTGTTTGTAGAGCCTGTCAACGGGCTGAGGCTTGCTGTCAGGCAGTAGAGCTGAGGGAAACTACAGTCAGGTGATAATTCTCTGTGGGTTCATCACTGCGGGTGATACATTTCACATTAAGGTAGTCATGTGATCCATTGTCAATAAGGAAATATTGTTAATAGCAGCTTTAACTAACATATGAGAGTGGTATCGACTATCTTCTATCGGCAAGAAAGAAAATAGATGTATAGAAAATAGATCTATTCTTTTAAGTGCTTTAAACGACGACAGCATGAGTGAGACTGGATGCAAAATAAATATATTCCATTTCTTAGAATAACCCAAATCACTCAAGTTGATGTATAAATTAGCTGATTGTGGAGAGGGAATGAGTAGTCTGTGGTCGGCCAATGAGACAATCTGGAAGCTCTGTTGTTGGACTCTAACACACTGGCATGTGTCGCCATAAATAAAGTCTCCCAAAGTCATTTTTAGAGTCCCGCCTGGAGCATCTATACCTCAACTTGACTTAGATTTTAATGATCAGATTGCTAGTGCTGTGCACAGTAGTGGTCATTTTAAATTTACTGTTACTTCCCCCTGAAACTGGGTTGTGTGAAGTTTGCAAATGAGGTTAGATTTACCTGAACCAGTTTGGGAGGAGTTGAGATACTCCATAAGGAGGCCAGTGCGGGTGTTTAGGTTGATATAATTTATCTTCTAGCCACCCCCCAAAATATCTTCATCCCTGCTTCCCTCATTCTGTCTGTGAATCGCCCCTATATCTCCTGTCCCAGTTTGGCATCTTCTCCCTTTGTCTTATACTGGGCTTATCTGAGCGCAGACTGACCTGAGAACACTTAATCTTTTTTTAAAGTGCCTTTTAATGAATATCACCCACTTGATTAAGACAAAGTTGGTTCAAGTGCGGTAAAAAGGCAGCAGTCAGCACAGGTTTTATGAGTGGGCATCTAATCAGAATATCCCTGTGGATTCAGGATGCACTCTTCATTTTTCTGGCTGTATGTGGATGTTTTGCTTATGCAGCAAGTTCTTAAGATACTAAATCCAAATCATTAAATCGGTATTGATGAGAGGCAAGACAGGTGGCTCTTTTTTATCATTTTATTAATGCTGCTTTGGTTATTGAGGGAGCATGTTGGGACAATATAAGTGGATGTTTTCTGAGGCAACTGCTGTCTTAATTATATTGTTAACTTTTTGGGCTCACGCTTTAGTTGAGGACATGCTGTACAGTACATACTGTAGCCTACTGTAGAGTCCAGGTCTAACTTCCATTCGCCATGTTGTCACAAACATGACTTTGAATACTTGCAAATGATGTTCTGTATCTTCTTGATCTGTAAATAAGCAACTGTTACTTAATACTTTTGGCACATCAACTTAAAATGTGATAAAATGTCAGTGTTGTTTTTTGCAGCATGTTTTCACTGCCTCCCAAAAGCCAAAACGCTGTAATGCAGGTTTAAAACTGCAGTTAACAGTTTGGCATTTTGGTGGCCTCATTATCTACATTAAAACATGCAAGCCTAAGTGCTCAATTCTGATTCATTACTCAGATCACATTTTTGGTTTGGCTGTTCACATAATGTTGAAAATATGGCCAATATTAGATTTTGGTGTGAACTGGTCACAGTCCTGAACTGACCCTCATGTGTTAATGAACAAATGGTTTGGAAGTAAACATGGAGGCCACTGATCTCAGCATTTACGGTTTCATTTCAAGGGTGAGGAGGGAGGAGGAAGAGAGACACGTTTTTAATTATGGCCTTTTATGCAGCTGTTATGGCTGTTAAGTCTTTGTGGAAGTTTGTGTGGATGCTTATTTGGAGCTAGGAATGGTGAGCTCGTGAGTGGAATTGTTTTCGCTGAAAACCATTTCATTAAAAATGTCAGGATGTCAGGGGCTATTTTAACTACATCTGTCAGCGCTTCTGCAGAAGAATCCCACCAATGCAGAATTGTGTCACATGTCAATCAAGAGTGACGTAAGAAAGATAGTTACAAAAGTCCTTCGTGAGTCGTTTTTTGGGGGGACTGAGTGCCGTAAAGTAAAATGAAATTGGCCTTCAAAATGGTGTTCAATTTTTAACCTGAGACCCACCCACCTGTTGTTGCAGTATGTTCCTCCAGACCTGTGCATCTGTACCTTTGTGCTGGAACATTCCCTGTCAGTACGGGCCCTCCAGGAGATGCTGGCTAAGAGCGGACAGAACAGTGAAGGGGTGAGTGATGGTGAACACACACACACACATGCTCACACACGTACACGGATAGGTAACACTCTGATAATCCATACTTCCATCTCTGAGTCGTGTACTGTATGTCCCACCCTGTTAGGACGTTCAAAAGAGGAGGTTGTAAAACAGCTTATTGTAATGAATGCAGAAGCTAAGCTAAGTTGAATACTCTTAACTTGTTTAGTCACTAAAAGAGAGATTAATGGGCAAAATAGGCCCATTACAGTGGCCTTGGGACCCCTACTGCATAGAGGTCTGGGCCCCTATGAATATTAATGAGGAGGAAGGAGATGCCCTGGCATTACTGCAGCTTTTCAGCAAGTGTTGTGTGCCCTTTTAGCCCATTTTGATTAACACCAAGGCTTGAAGGGAAACAGCATAATTTAGCATATATATATATATATATATATATATATATATATATATATATATATATATATATATATCCTTGATAAAAGAAACATTTTTTTCAATTAATACTATTTGAATTTGCAAACCACACTCATTCATCACTGTAATCTCTATACCTGATGTTGTTTAATTCGTCTTCTTGCAAGTGTGTTTGCTTCTCTTTCTCATTGCTGTGACAGATGTGTAACTCTCCCGTCTTTATCTTCTATTTTTCTGTGTGTAATCTCCATCTTCTGCATGATAGACGCGAGGCCCGGACCGATGGGTATGTCCACCGCTCATACCATTCCCCCTTTCATCCCCAATGCATGGCACAGTAGATTTGCCACATTACACAACCGTCTGCTAGGACACGTCACCACTGAACATTTGTCTTTAAATCAGAAATCAGTAGAAATTGTGAGGTTTGCAAACACCAGAGCCCATGCTTTGAAATAACTGATGATCGTATGGATTTTTTTTGTGTACACTGGGCGAGAAGATTGTGTCTGAGCTCCTGCCCGGCTGACAGAGACAAATAGAGGTTTGTATAGACTTCCAATAAGGTTCCCCGCAAACATCCGCTCTCAAACAACTCACTTTCAACTGCTGGAGAACTAGAGCTTCACGGATGCTGAATTAGCGTCAGATTAACATTAGTCATGCCCTCAGGGGCATTCAGATGGATGTTCATTGCAGTGTCATTTGTTTTATGCAAACTCCACCATGTAGGACATGTTAAACATTTGTCACAGTTTCTTATTTTAATCACTCACTTTTGGATGTATGCTACGAGATGCTATGAGAGAATGCAAACAGCTGAGACAAAGATTTCTGCAACAAGACAGAAAAGGATTATGATTGATTTTGTAAAAGAAAACTCCCTGCTGACTTTGAGTCAGCGTTAGCCACTTCACCCTTTAATGCCACATGGCTAATGATGGTAAGAATGTCCTTAAATCTTCAGTTGTTGAGGCTCATAATCATTGACTCAACATCTGAGATAAATGGATTTTTCCGGGCTTGGGCTTTGTGGCCACAGTAGACTGTCTGTGCAGCAGAATGACAGATTGGTTCCATTGGTTCCACTGCCGCTGCTGGGAGTTTAAGAGCTAGCTGGTAGGGAATTATGAGTCGCAGCAGAGAAAAAGGGTGCTCAAAATATTAAACACTACCTTTCAGCTCTTGTAGACATATTTAACTGCGAGTCCAGCCTCATCCCTCATGCATCAGTACATGTTTAACAGTTAGAGTCCAACTGAAATTAAACTGAATTTCTTGTCTGCTACAGTATTCATATCTGCTCTGTAAATCACATGTCCTGTGTTCTCATTTGAGAAAAAAATCTGAAATCAAAAGGGAGAAATTGATCTTATATCTTTTTGGTATCATGATTTGCCCACTATCTTTGCAGTAACTGTTTTCCGTTAGTCCTCCGTCTTCGTAGATGGAGAACTAGTGTCCATAGAGCCAGTCTTACTCACAGGATATAGACTGCCAGTGTATTTTACGTGGCATTCTCCTCACCTTATGAAATCTGCTCTATCTATCTCTGTTGCTGTATCTTGTACTTAAAGCCACCCAAAAAACATTTATTTAAGGAAATACATACAAGCCGGAGCGTTTTCTTCCCCTTTACCAGAATGATAATGGGTGCAATCAGACCTTTCCCTTAGCAATGACACAGCACGGTAGAGAAAGGTCTGGCTAGGCGAGACCACCAAAGAGGCAATTAAATCACTTTATTTTGAACCATATTTACATAAAATCATAGACACTGTTTGACAAACAGCAACATTAGCTTTCATGTTAAAGTCTCCTTCTTATCTAACTTACAGAAATGTACACACGTCTTGTTCACCTTAGCTTGTTGAACAAGGCCACCAAACAAAATGATTTACAGTGGAAGAATGCACTTCTAATGTCCGTATGAAGGCCTGATAGCACATTAAACGCTGTGTAAACTTACCTTCAAATGTCACTTTGATCCGTTTAGATGCTGGTGTGGTCCATGCTCGTCAGGACCACTGCTAACCACACAGTGTCTGCACTTAACGTGTTAGTTACAGCGCACGTTTTTTTACTTTGTTATCTTGTTCCCTGCTGGAGCTCAGCCTGCCAGCTGCTGTCAATCAAACACAGACACGCTCCTATAGCAGCTGAGAGGAAAACGAGCATATCTGATCCCCAAATATCTTTTTTCTTCCTTTTGATAACGAAGAACTATTAACGATAAATTAAACAAAATATTCACAACTGTTGATTGTAAAAAAGAGACGACTAAATATGATTTCAGTTGGACTGTAATGTTGCTTTTTTATACTTTCTTTTTAGACTACTTGGAAGATTTACTCATCACCAAAATTACTTCCTTAACTTTTCACTCCTTTTCCGCCTTGGTAGCAAAGACCCCAGAGACTAAGTTTAACTTGGATTTACCATTTTTATTGTGTTACTTCACTGTTTTCTCTCTATTCACATTTATCTGTTTTCGATATTGTCTTCCTATTCATCATTCGTCGCCTGCTGAAATGTCACCAGAGGAAGGACCATTAAAGGGGAAATGGAGGTTGAATATGTCTCGGCTGAGGCTCTGAAATCAATACGCCTTTGAACAGATGGGCTTATCAATAGACAGTGGCTGGAGCAAATCGGTAGTTCAGGGTGTTTTTAGCCGGAAGCTGCTGAGACTCGGACCGGAGAGGACAACACACTTATTACTGGTGCAAATGCCAACCCCCCTCTAGCTCAGTATCCACCAGCGACAAAACTGTGTGAATTTGTCTTCGCTCGTTTAAAAAGCGCTGAACTGATTGATTTGAGGGGAACGCTGGTCGAAGGGCAAATACTGAGATCAGTCAGTCGAGGAGACAGAGCTGCTCAGTCGACATCTAGCGTGCTAATATTTCATCTTCTCTGCTTCCTCTTTGTCCTATAGCTTGGTCTTAGCTTGTGGCTGTACCCACCCCTTCTTTTAATGAGAGAAACCACAACACTTGTAATGTTCTGCAGGGCTCCCACCAGGAGGCTGCATCCTGCTAAATGTCAAGTCTTTAAATTGATATTGGGGTCACTTGTGGTCAACAGCTGGACAGGAGAAACAGTACTTATTGCTTCTTTTATATCTCTTTGATTGAATAGTGGCTCAATCAGCTGAGGATAATACAGTTTTACTCTTTTCAGTGTCTCGAGGTGTATTGAATATTTTGCTGCATTGTGTTTCCACATCCTACTAGTATGAGCCACGATTTACCTCAGCTCTCCTGTACTCTTTTTTTTTTTCTTTTTTTTTTTTTCTGTATATTGCAGCCCCCAGCTGCAGGATAAGGAAGTGAGTGGAAGGCTTGGGTTTATTGGTTGTGGTGATTGCAGCTGGATGTGCCTCGCCGCATTAAGCTCAGTACCTCAGCCAGCATATAGCAGTAGCCAGAAGCACAGAAGAAGCCAGTGCTGCAGTCTGCGCGACACAACTGCATCAAATCACAGGCCGGCTTTTGTCCACAGTAGCCCATCGAGGGGGATATAGGGAGGAAAAAAAGAGAGAAATTGAAACAGAAGGAGAGAGAGGCTGGGAATGGTATGTTGTTTTCACAAAACGCTGCCATGATAAATGTATCTCTCAGATAGTTAGAAGTCTCTAGTTTTGAAAAAAATCTACTTAGCTTTGGTAGATTTTAAGTTTTGACTAGAAATCATTAGTTTTCTTCAGTGGTTGTAGTTTCAGATTAATGTGAGATGAACTTTGCTGTTTGGCATTGTTATAGAAATGAATTCTGGATCCTGTACCAATGGCATTACTTTATAAATGCCAAAGAATGAAAGCCAACTTGTTTTACTTAATCCCTCTCTAAAAATCTTCTTATTTACGATCATGTGTGCCCTCTGGACTTAAATGATTTGTACCAAAGACTAAACATAAGGCAGAGGCAGGCAGACAGGTTCAGAACAGCAATAGTTCTTTCTGAATAATGACACTCTTTCTTACCTTAATGCTTCCTAGAGGCTCATAAGGAAGGTGAGTAACATGGGAGATGCTTGCAGAGGAAAAACAACAAAAACCCTTTTTTTTCCCCTTTTGCATCTCTAGCAGTAGAGATACCATTAGTTCCCCTCCTGCATCTTAACACAATCCCATTAGCGGCGGAGTCATTCCCTACTAATGTTGACTTTGCATCGGAGACTCACAGTAGTTGTGCATCCTTCCCACATTCCCGTAGTCGGAGTGCTGGAAAGATGACCCCCGTATCCTGTTTCGCTCATGGATACAGGAGCAAGAAAAACACCATCTCCTGTGGCAAGTCAGATTGCATGTCTTCATTGTCGAGATGGGGTGGCAAAACCCTCCCCAGGAGAAATGTGCCCCCCCCCAGCTTTGACGTCATCATCGCTGGCGAGAAGGTCCTCGCTGAGGTCAACATTCAGTGCCTGAGGTCGGGTGTTGATTGAAACAGTTGGACGGAGACCACTGGGGCTCTTCTGTCAGGACGTTGAGCTGACCTGTAACTATGTATTTGTGTGTATGTGTGCTTTTTTTTGTGCGTGTGTGTGTGTGTGAATGATCTCTTCAGGCAGCGCAGAGTGGCGGACACAAGACTCTTCTGTATGGACACGCCATCCTGCTTCGGCATTCCTTCAGCTCTATGGTAAGAGATCGCACACAACCAATGTCACCAGCATGGAAAAAACTATATATTCAAACCAGAATATCACAATAACACGATTTAAACACCATTAGCATTTAAGTATATCACATGAACAGCAGCATGTGAGCAAGGTGGTCTGCAGAGGGTTTGTGTGTGTGACAGCTGTGTCCTGTGGGGTTTGATGTGTACCACAGTACCTGGCCTGTTTGAAGACATCAAGGTCACAGACAGATAAGCTGTCCTTTGATGTCGGTCTGCAGGAGGATTCAACAGGTAAAAAGAAAAGCTCTGTACGTTTTTTGCTTTCATCCACCTCTTTTCCCTCCTTCATTCTCCCCTTTGTCCGTCCCTGTCTCTGTCCCTGTGTCCCTCTCTTTGAATCTCTCACTCTGTCTATCTCTCTCTGTCCGCTGTCTGCAATCCCTCCTCTCTTTATCTCCCTCTCTATGTACCTTATTTGTTCATGAGCTTGTGTTTTCTCTGTTAATATTCCCTGTGGAGCACTGTACACACATACAGCGTGGTTGTTTAGTCAGTGCTCATTACGTTTTGTTGCACACTTGCATTTTTGTTCATTTCACACCATGCAGCAGATGAGCAGTCACCTCAATATGAGTGTTGCCATGCAGCGTCCCAAGTTCTCATTTCTGTCTGCTCTCACCTCATTTCATTATTAGTAATTACACATGACATTCTTTATAGGGTTGTTTAAATTAGAGAGTGGAGACAACTTATATGTGTGTGTGTGTGTGTGTGTGTGTGTGTGTGTGTGTGTGTGTGTGTGTGTGTGTGTGTGTGTGTGTGTGTGTGTGTGTGTGTGTGTGTGTGTGTGTGTGTGTGTGTGTGTGTGTGTGTGTGTGTGTGTGTGTGTGTGTGTGTGTGTGTGTGTCATTGTAGGTGAGGCTTGTTGGTGGACAATCCACCCTGCCTCCAAACAGCGATCTGAAGGAGAGAAAGTGCGGATTGGAGATGACCTCATCCTCGTCAGCGTGTCCTCAGAGCGATACCTTGTAAGTTTGCTGTTTGATCCTTGAAACTGTAGCTACTGTGTTTGTGTGTGTGTCTGTGTGTGTGTGTGCCTAATGTAGAGGTCTTAGCTTTCACTCTTCTTCCCCTGATGTGACAAAATTTCAGATTATCCCAATCCTGTTACCCCATACCACACTCTCCTCATGACCTCTCTCCTGCAGGAGGATTTAACATTAAAAGCAACAACTTTCTCCTTCTGAATGACTGCAAGGCTGCTTATAATAATATTTAGCATGATTTGATCTGAACTGGAAATGTCTGGTTTGGCGGATAATGAGTTCTGCTGCCATTGCCATTTCAAACGAGCCTCGCTTGTTTTCATTCTCGTCACATATTCACATGCCACCGCCATCAATAATGATTATGATCCTATTGCACTACAGAACTGACCTTTTCAGCAATTGGCTTCTTCTTTTACCATTATGTGTTCCTGCCATCTATGCTTAGCATCATAGCACTGTGCAAACTATGTTCTCTGTGATCCACCAAGTTGGTTACAGCAGCCAGACTGTGTTTACCCCATCATGCATGGCGGCAGGGCCACAGCCAGATGACCACTATTGCCTTACAGTCATCATGTCAATCTGGTGGTCAGTCCCTGCTGTCACCCACATGGTGGTATATGTGGGGACAGCACCTAAAGGCTGCAGAGGGACTTTGGAGAGGGAGGATGATCGGGACACAGCTGCTACTAAAGTTGCTGTTTGGACACACACACACACACACACACACACACACACACACACACACACACACACACACACACACACACACACACACACACACACACACACACACACACACACACACACACACACACACACACACACACACACACAGACAGCATGACAGCCCCCCAGATGGTATGAATCCCCAAACATTCAAGGCATCTGTCTGTCATGTTCATGGTTCCCTCATCACTCAATGATAAACAGGACTTTTCTTGTGGATGATAAAGTGAGTCAAACTCTGCCTGAATAGTCAACATCACAATTGATCTTTTATATATCAGAAATCAAGTGTTGATCTTCCCATAGAACCTACATTTGTTTGTTATTGGGTTATCCTCTAGAGCTTTATTTTCATTCTCAATTTTTTATTAGAATCTTATTCTGACAGTTTTCAATGTATTAAATAATGTTCTTCCGTGGACCAGATAAGAAGCACCATGGAGGTTAAATAATAAAAATGTTTCCATCTTTGCCCAGGAGAGTCTTTGACAGTTCAGCCCATGTCCTGTCACTGGTGTTGATGCAAGACATCTTTATTTCTCTTTACTGCAGCACTTATCCATCTCCAGTGGCAACATCCAGGTGGATGCGTCCTTCATGCAAACCCTGTGGAACGTCCATCCCATCTGCTCCGGTAGCAACATAGAAGAAGGTAGAAACTACACCCAAAACCCCAGCCTCTATGATTTCATCTTAGAGAATAAGAAGAGAATAAATAAATAAATATATACATAGCACACATACATAAGAAAGAAGGAGAGAAAAGATGCATACATTAAAAGCAGTAGATGTAGGCCGTCAGATTAATGTCAATTAACAAATACATCTCAAGATGGGATAGTGCAGGTTTGCACTAATTGGTCAAGGATGGATCCCCAAACATTCTAAATACTTTTCTGTGTTTCAGAATTTAATGAATGTTTAAAAAGCATCTTGTCAAACTGTTTTTGTGGTGTTTCCACTCTAAGGTTTTTTTGGGGTTTTTTTCGTCTGTGACTGCTCCCACCCAGCATTAGTGAAAAACTCCTTGTCATGTCAGAACAGCCAATGTTTGCTATGAACGGATCGGATCTTTAATGAGAACCTAAATAAACTACCTAAATTCAAAAGTGCCCCTTAAACTTATAAAACATTATTATGATTTAGATAGTTCTTCTTTCCAGATTACATCTATTAGATGACTATCATTCATAGAGGTGGCAAAGACAGCAACAAAACAGGAAACGAAACAGAGTCTCCATATTCGAATCTAAATCTCTCTCTTTTGTCCTTCCTCCTCCAATAGGCTACCTGTTGGGTGGTCATGTGATGCGGCTGTTCCATGGACATGACGAGGTAGTGGCCATTCCAGGATCAGACCAGAGTGAAGAGCAGCAGAGGTGCGAAACACTGCTAACGTTGAACTAGATCACACTGGAGCATTAGGAGTCACCCTTTAGTGATGGCAAAGCACTTATGTAGCACACGAGAAGCTAACTGACCTGCGAGTTACCCATAGTTCCTCAGCTGCCAGCTCGCTTCATAAAAATGCTTTTGACCAACGTTTCACAAGGCTCTCCGGGGAGCCCAAATGGCTGCTGTGCTATTTTTATCTACGGTATCGCTGCTTGGTGCCAACACAGATAAGGTTGGCCGCAGAAAAAAAATGGCACACTGGGCTCAAAGTGGGTCAAAACAGCAGGCAAGGCCCATTCACACTCAGCCAGGTTCCAGGAGATGTGTGTTCCACAAACGCGCATACACACATGCTGTCTATTTTTAGAACAGAGCATGGTGAATACTGAGGCAGGATTAGATGTGATTTTTCCCGCTTTGGCTTTTCCCCTACTGATGTCCTTGAAATTCAACAGACGGAGCACGCTGTTTAGAGGTCTTACATTTTTCTGGGGCAGATCAAAAACACTCCAAGCTGTCAGCGGGGGTGATGAGCGATTCATTTTATCTTCGGACCCAGTCACCTATATCACTGATAGGCAGTGTAGCTGTGGGTTATCAGGGCGCACATGTCTCCGTTTGAAGGATGTGAGACTGTAGTCGGCAGAGTAAATACAGCCAGTGTGTATGTGTACACATAAACACATCTTCCTGCTGAATATCAGCGTGACAAATGATAGTAAAGAGGTGGTGTTCTTCTAAGCCAGGATGAATTACCTTGACAGTATCAGTGGTGGCTAGACATTTAAAGTGTCAAGACAGACAGACAGACAGCCCACTCATGCTTCTCTGGCATCCCCAGGATAGTCAACTATGAGACGGGTAAAGCCGGTGCCAAGGCCAGGTCCTTGTGGAGGCTGGAGCCGCTCCGGATCAGGTGGGTTGTGTTTCTTTCTCACTTCCTATTATATTCTTCTTTTATTTTCCACCATTCTCCTATTTCTCCGTCCCACCCGTTTCTTTGTATCTTCTGTTTCCTCTTTCAATTTTTTTCTCTCTACATCCATTTCCTTCCTTTCCCTACCTGTGATTTACTGTTGCACCTTGGCCTCACTGTCTCTTTATTCCTTTATCTCCCTCCCTCATTTTTCTTTCCTTCTCCTGGTCCCTCTTTCTCTGTCATCTCTTTGATCCTGGCTACTTTACAGCCTCACAGGGATGCAGCCTTTCCTTTTTCCATTTCTAATCCTCTGTCAAATATGATATTTGTTACATCAAATGACCCTGGTTTGATTTAAATTCCCTGAACAGAAACAAAGTGAACTATTAGAAAAATGTTTTTAGCTGTTTACTAATTATTTTGCCGCATGGCAAGCTAGATAATTAACAGCTGGCGGCAATGTTTAGATCAACTAATTAGCTGATATTAGGCTTCCAGGGCTTATGAAATGCACCTTTTTTCCCCCTTGTATCTTTGCATGTGTGCTACATTTTAATGTGTGGGTGTGACAATGACAGCTGGAGTGGGAGCCACATCCGCTGGGGCCAACCCTTCAGACTGCGGCACCTGACCACCGGTCACTACTTGGCCCTGACCGATGATAGGGGGCTGGTGCTGCAGGATCGGGAGAGGTCCGACACCATCGCTACCGCCTTCTGCTTCAGAGCTTCTAAGGTTAGGACACACGTACGCACACAGATACAAGGGCACAACATGTATTCCCTTGACACCCCGCTGTTTCTCAAGGTGACTTGTGTCACATGGGATCAACCACACACGTCCTCATTAAACATCACTGGAAAGGAGTTACACAGGATCACCTCTAAACCTTTGCAAATGAACCGCCCTTTCCCCTTGGACTGGAAAATCACCAGTTTTTCCAAGGACAATGAAAATTACTGGACCAGTGGCATCTACACAGTAGAGGTTAATTTAGCTGAACTTGCCGATTCTGACTTAAACATCCATTTAGCTTTACTCTGTGTAATGGAGTTTCTAGATATGGCCAGTGATTGGGAGCCAATTAGTGACCATTCCAATTTGAATAGAAGTGAAGTCATTTATCACTGACGCTTCATGTCGATTATGGGTTGCAGTTATATCTGATCCCAGCAAAACAGTTATAATCATCCCACTGTGATGGATTGAGCCATCACAGTGTCAAGCCATGATTGATTAAGAACAGATCTGCATGCAGTGTGTCTGAATGTGCACATGTTTTGCGATGTCCCAACGGACTCATGAGTTGATCACTGATTATTTTGACGTGTTCATTCTCTCCTCCCCTGTACAGGAGAAGCTGGAGCAGAGCCCCAAGCGGGACATCGAGGGCATGGGGGTGGCCGAGATTAAATACGGGGACTCGCTCTGCTTCATCATGCACGTGGCAACGGGACTCTGGCTCTCTTACCAGGCACCTGATGTCAAATCTGCCCGCCTCGGTCCCCTCAAGAGACGAGTGAGCGGCGTCAAACACAAACACACACGAACACACACCGTTCTGTCATCAGATGCAAAGCACATACAAAAACAAAGCGAATTAATGAATAATTGAGATTCCTTGGAGCGGATAATTATTTTGAGGGTAATGAGTTGATTGAGTTATGATTATTGTCTATCAGTTAGTACCCTTGCCTCGACTAAATTTAAACCTTGTCCCTTGGCTATTGCTGTAGAAGTGATAGAGGTGTGCTTGACAATGTGTCCTCCATGTAAACACAGCCAGATAGCCTGTAGTGTCAGCACCTGTGTTCCAGACATAGTGGCTCATTGCTGGCTGACGATGCCGGATGTTTTCTCTTTATTAAATCCTCCTTTTCCCCTCTTCCCCTATATCGTCTCATGACAATGTCTCACACTCTTTCTCTTCCTGTCATGCCCTTTCAAGGCGTGCCTACATTCTGAAGGTCACATGGATGACGGTTTGACCCTGCAGCGCTGTCAACACGAGGAGTCCCGCGCCGCACGAATCATCCGCAACACCACATTACTCTTCAACCGATTCATCAGGTGTGCTAAACGCTGCTTTAACACTGCTGTTCCTCACAAATGCAAACAGTGACATGATCACACAAATTGCCCAATTAAACCGAGTAACAGTCCACATTTGTCTTGAGCCACTGTTATAGTAATCTGCAAAATGTCCTGATATTGGTACAAGTTGCGTAAGCACCACACTGTAGATAGCGGAGCATGATTAAGATGAGATGATAAAACAAAGAGTCCCCAGACTGCATTACATCACCAAAGTACAGATGAAATCTAAAGACCAGACATACCAAAGCCCAACAAACGCCCCCACAGTCAACACAAAAGGTCCCTCCAGATTGTAAACGCATTCCATCGGAGAGTGAAGCTCTGGGCCTGTGAGTTTTGACTGAGTGGGGTGCTGAAGCCCCAGACAGCTCACTCAGTGGTGCAGCCATGCGTTTCCAAATGGCAAACATTGCAGCGGCGACACGGCTATGCACTGCCAGCTATGAAAAAAGGGAGCCGTGGAGCACGTAAGTGGATGCTTCCACTGCCCTTATTTGTTATCAAACGGCCCCGCTGTCCCCTGGGTCGGGCTCATGGGGCACTCATGGCGGGAACATGTGAGAGTCTGTCAGCCTCCCCCCGCGGCTGTGACACATACATCTCCGCACACCCCTCCCACGCAAACGACAGGAGCTATTTTTAGCAGGCCAGCGGATATCAGCATTTCAGCATGGATGAACCTGTGGGCTAAACATTTCGTTAGTCATCAGCCTCTCCGCAAGTCTGCTCAGCCTTCCCAATGAGAGTGTCATTACTAGCAAGTTATTGCTTTTGTGAGGAATGAGAGAGTGTTGAAAACTATGCATGATCACAAACCGCTGTATTGTCTGAATGAAGGGTTATTTGTGATATGGTGACGTTTCTGTGCCCCCCCTCTCTCTCTCTCTCTCTCCCCTCCCAGGGACCTCGATTGTCTGGGTGTTAAGAATAGGGTACTGGTCGCGCTGCCTGTTGAGGAGGTGCTCCAAACCCTCAATGACCTCATCACCTATTTCCAGCTCCCTGACGTTGAGCTGGAGCATGAAGAGAGGCAGATCAAGCTGCGCTCGCTCAAGAACCGGCAGAACCTATTCAAACAGGAAGTGAGTATCGCCATGAAGGAAGGCGCAGCAAACCAACGGTCCCTGAAATATCCATTAATAACACAGTGGGCTGTTCCGCAGTGCAGCAAAATATTAAAAGCCCCCTGGAGCAAAGAGTTTGACTTGTGATTGATGCAATTTTAAGTAAGTGACTGCACATGAGTGAGCAGGGATCAGCAACAAATTATCAAAAGACAAAGTATGTGAAAGGCTAAAGCAATTGATTCTTTGTGGTGTGTTTCAATGCCATCTTGTTTTTGGAGGCATTGCATTTGAAGGTGTCAGCAGTTTTGGTGTTATAAGTTTTTTGGCACCAGCGCACTGAAGCTTTCCTCTAAGCCTCTAGGATCTAAATTGCTTTAATCAATTACGAAATGTCAGCCGCCTTACTGAGGGTGCCTATGATGTCAACTAACCAAACTCCCCGTAACCTTTGCAGGCTACAACAGTGTGTCACCATATCCTCAAGTCAAAATACATAAGTTAACAGAAATGTATGTGCATTTCTGGTGGTTTCAATATTGGCAATATTGCACATTTTAGCAATTCCTCTTTCATCTTATTTACTTGTCTTTGTATGATTATAAACCAAAAGGCACATCTCTGTCTCTTCCCTAACAAATTACATTAAGAAGGTCAATTTGTCACTGCAGACAGCTGACTCATGATTTCTCCTAGCATTATAAATCATCTGCAAGTGCCATTTTGTCTTTTTACGGCCCCCATTTAGCATATCTGATCACTATAGATATTTCTCTGTGGGATAAATCACCCTAACACAGTCACCAAATGGGACAGGAGGGAGCCATAGAGCTGCATTCAGGATGGTCGACTAATTGAATGCTGCAGAAAAAGACTTCACCAAATTAACTTAACTATGTTAGTGGGAATGTCAGTTTGTAAAATGTTGTTTTAGGTGGTTATGTGATATTAATATGTTGGATCACTGTGCATTTCTTAGGGCATGCTGATTCTGGTGTCCAACTGCATCGATCGCCTCAACGTATACAACAGTGCCGCCCACTTCGGGGAGTGTGCGGGTTCAGAGGCCGGAGCAGCCTGGAAAGACATTCTCAACCTGCTGTATGAGCTGCTGGGTAAGAAGCCACACACACACACACACACACACACACACACAAACACAACACACACACACACACACACACACACACACACGTACACACACACACACACACACACACACACACACACACACACACACACACACACACACACACACACACACACACACACACACACACACACACACACACACACACACGTACAAACGCACACACTTAAACCAATCCCCTTCTGTAATCAATCACAGAGGCGAGAGTCGTCGTTTGATGATAAAGTAGCTGCAGTGGTGATGAAGAAGCGTGCTGACCTGGCATTTAACCAGCCATTTACAGACAAATCACAGTGGAAGATCGAATTCTGAGGTTGCTAGAATTCAGCTGAATATTTACACACAGACATGCGACACACATGAACTTACATCCATCTCCAACACTAACACATATACTTAGATTTTGGGGGGGGAAAGACTTAGAGAATTCCAGTTTATGTGATGTGCTTCCAGAGCATCAGCACAACAATATCAGTCATTATAGCACACACACAGAACAATTACACACACACACACACACATGCACAGCGCTATTGGCCAGATGTTTTTTAGCCATTGAATGTCAATTCTCATCACTATGCTGCTTTCTGTTTTGTTGACTAGGTTTGGCTGTTTGTGTTCCTATATAACAATGTCGTCAGCCTTGCCTTTGAAAAATATCTTTAACCTCTTGCACTGTTAGCATATGCTCTGTCAGATAGAGGCATATCTCACTAAGGGGATCTGGCAGGGAAAATATATATATATTTTTAGCTCTCCCTCTCTGTCTGAAAATCCTGCTGTATCTGATGAGTACAATGTTTGGTTGCAACATTTCCTTCACCAATTGTGACATGAAGGATGCATTTGCGAGCAGGCATGTTTCCCTTCCTGTCACGGTTTGGATATGGTCTCATTCCTATGAAGAGATTGTTTATGCTGCCACACTGAAGCTCCTCTGCCCTCTAAGTGTGTCCTTCACACTCTCGTTAACACTGATTTCACCTCCTGGCTTATATTAGTGTTCCAGCCACGTCTCTCTCCCTCTCTCCCTCTCTCTCTCTCTCCCGTTGCCTCCTTCACACACCTGCTCAGGCGCAGCGCTAAGTGGATTTGCGATGCCTCCCTCCTTTCTTCTCTGTCTGTCTGCGTCAGGTGACCCTGTCTTTTTTGTTGCTAGGACATAATGTGGGTGTGCTTGGCAGCTTGTGTGTATGTCTGTTCTCTCCTTGTGTCATCCCCTCCCTCTTTTTTAGACATCTTCCAGACTAATATATTTAAAGGTGTCAAAGTAGAACCTTCCTTGGCTTTCCACGTGCATTTAAGGTGTCCACCTTCGGGTGACATTGTTTTTGCTGTTGCACTGAAGGAGATCCATCAAATCACTTTGAACAAAAACACCGTTTTCTTTCCTATAATATTTGACTCATGCACACACTTTCCTTGTACCCTACAGCTGCGTTAATTAGAGGGAACAGAAACAACTGCACCCAGTTCTCCAACAACTTGGACTGGCTGGTTAGCAAGCTGGAGCGATTGGAGTCTTCTTCAGGTATGCCCATTGTCTTTCTCACCCACATTGGGCAATAACTTGCATTTTCTCTGTCAGAAAGACATCACAAAGCTTTCCAGTACCTTTAATGGCAATGCAGCACTCTTTTACGAGGACATCAGTCTTTAAGAATGCTAAAAGATCACACTGCTTGCTTAGAAACCATACAGGTTCAAGCAGCACATTGTGAACAGTGTTTCCTGTCAATCGTTTGCAGACTGGATATCTCTCTGATGAGTGTCCTCTGGGGTGTCCCTCTCTTCTGCAGTTGTTAACTAATTGATGAATTTGTGGCTGTGCAGGTATTCTGGAAGTTCTGCACTGCATTCTAATTGAGAGCCCCGAGGCCCTCAACATCATCCAGCGAGGACACATCAAGTCCATCATATCATTACTTTACAAGCACGGACGCAACCACAAGGTGAGCAGCTAGTAGAGCATCTTCAGTCAAGTGTTAATGAGGTACTATCTCTGCTGTGATATAAGACAATGACACATCTGGGCTCCACTTTAGTGTATAATATAGTTTGAATTACAATAAGAATGTTGAATGAACTCAAGTGGGAAAAAAGGAAAGTAGCCAAAAAGAAACTACAAATGCAAATTGGAATAAGGTAATTACACAATGAAATATATACTTAAAGATATCATTTGAATAAGGTAAATACAATTAGCTAAGCATAACGACTGTAAAGATGGGGAAACAGCTATTTTAGCTCTGTCCAAGGGTTACAAAATCTGTCTACTGGCACTTACATCTTGACCAGAAGAGTAGCTTCCTGGAGTCTCCGCTGGTTGCTTGGCAACTGCTATTTCTAAGAAATAGTCCAACCTATACCCCCTCATTAAATAGAAAATTGTTGTTAAAACACATTGTTTTTTATACAGACTAAACAAATGATATATAATGTGTTAATTAGTGAGTTAAAGAGGTGCTGCTGGGGGATTCTTTTTTTGCCTAATTTGGAGAGAGTCAAGCTTGCGGCTTAAGGCTAAGAAGCTAAGCTATCCATCCATCCATCCATTTCCGTCTCATTTATCTTAAAATTAACTAGATGCTAATTTTAAGCTAGAGGCGTGAGAGTTTCATTGATATCTCATCTAACTCTCGGCAAGAAAGCAACAATGTGCATTTTCCTAACTTTCTTCTGTAAGATGTACTGAAATATCTTCAGTAACTCGGATGTTGTCAGAAACCCTTAGTCAAGCAAGAAAGCACACAACAACAAACTTAAGTGCCTATTTGTCGTGCATCCAGCCTATCTCCAGATTTCTCCTCATTAGGCACACCAAAATGCTTCACTAGATGCACAATCATTTCCATAACAGTTCCCTTTGGGCCTTTTTGTCACCTCATCTTGTCTTTAGCTATTAATTCATTTTGCTTTCCTTATACCAGCATTCAAGCTTGCGTCATTGACAGAAGTCTCCAGGAGGTTTGGTTGTACCGTGTCCCCATCATGATTCAATCAGTTTAACAGTGAAATGAGATCAGGAGCAGGCAGTCAGCTGGCCTGGGTCATAAATCAGCCAGAGTGTATAATTTAGCTCTAGAAGCAGGAGAGAAGGGCCAATGATGAAGCGTAGGCACTCTGGCCTGTCGCTCTTGGCCGAACTTCACGGCCCATTTAAGTCTACAGCTTTGTTAAGCTAACATCAAAGGGATATCATTGGACATGTTTTTGCCCGGAATAAGCATCTCTGAGTAATTATGCAGTGGTTGCATGGAAAGAGTCTGTCCCTAGAGCAGCAACCTGGACAGTGATAAGTGACAAAAATAATTAAGTCATTTCTAGAAGGGTATAGATTCATATCCAGCGTTTAACAGGGACAGTTATTGGGGAACTGTTCCTCTCGATATAAGAACTTGTTTTTCTTCCTTCTGCCTTCACTTTCTTTTTTAGATTCTGGATGTGCTCTGCTCGCTGTGTGTGTGTAACGGCGTAGCTGTGCGGACCAATCAGAACCTAATCTGTGATCACTTGCTGCCCAAGAGAGATCTGCTGCTGCAAACCCAGCTGGTCAATGATGTCCAGAGGTTAGTGAAGTCATGTCTCCTTTCAACATCATGTTTTTGATCTACATTTCAAAATTGCATTTGGAAATGCAATGGTTAGGTACTGAAGTCTCATTTTTTACTGTGTGATTGAGGTCAGAGTCTGTCATTGGTGTGCTTTTAAATGATATACTAAATTATTATACATTAAAACCTAAAGAACATCGTCCTGTTTATATAGCTATACAAACAGGAAGGCACTGTAGCATCACAAGCTATGCGTAACTTCAAAATGTTATCGTTTTAGGTATATTGTCCTTAATATATTCCTATTCCTAATATATATTTCAAAAATGTGGGCACTAGTGCTAAATGACTTTATTTGTATATGCATGGATGGAAAAAGTTAGCATTTTTCATGAAGCTTAGATTAAGTGGAATATATCTAATTATGCTAAACTAACTAAATTTATTTTGTCATTTGTTGGCATAATGGTTTGTATTTTGGAGCAAAATTTGTTATTTTTATGAAATTTTCACAGTTTAAATCATTATTAACAACGTTTTGATAAAGTGTCAGGTCAGACGTGTCATATTATTTGTTTTACTCTTCAGTGTAAACTGTTCATTTAATAGCAAGCCAACGTTAGCTTTGTCAGTTGGTTCAGTTTGCTGTACAACATTTTTATTTAAAAACTTACTTTTTTGGTGCAACTTGATTTGATTTAGTTTTGTGAAAATCTCTACTTACACACTTGAAAATCTCTACTTACACACAGCTGGTGTACCCAGCTCCAGAGCCTCGACCATGTTATATCTCGACACATTCAGCCTTCTGGTCTATGGACCGTGTAATTAAGTGTACAGGTTACACATCTAAAACATGTTTAGCATAAAACATGTAGACTTAACAACATGATCTTTAAATTAGACTGTCGACCATATATGCTCAACCATGACGTGATAGTTTGGGCAGCGAGGTGCCCAAAGATTGGCCTTTAAATCTCCTATGATCTCTTTTGACATTTTGTCTTTGAGTAATGAAATATTTTTTTTTGGAAAGGGTGAGATAATTTGAACTGAGATTTAATTTACAAATCTCTTTGGATCATTTTCTTGACACAGTGATCTGCTTTGGGCTACCTTTCTTCAAGATATCAACACTTTTAAAGAACCAGATACTGCAAATGAATATGAGCATATCTGAGAATATGTCACTGCCCCTGAGGGATAACTAATGATTTGATATTTCACTTCATTGCCAGCATGAGACCGAACATCTTCCTGGGGGTGAGCGAGGGCTCGGCTCAGTATAAGAAGTGGTATTATGAGTTGATGATTGACCAGGTGGACCACTTTGTGACCAGCGAGCCCTCCCACCTGAGGGTGGGCTGGGCCAACGCTAAAGGCTACGCTCCGTACCCTGGAGGAGGAGAGGGATGGGGAGGCAATGGAGTCGGAGATGACCTCTACTCGTATGGTTTTGATGGACTCCACCTCTGGTCAGGTCAGTGGGAGGAAGAAGATTCTGTGTTTGTGTGTAGCTCAGCTCATATCATCATAAGCTATTCTATTAAAGATTAGTGGTAACCCTGGGCTACAGCCAGGTTGTGTCCAGACAGGATCAGTTCCCTGCAGGGATGATCTCCTTGCCCAGAGTGTGTGTTACTTTGTGTACAAGTTTGCGTGTTCAATCATGTATGTTTGTGTGAGGGAGACGTGATCTGTGCCAGCATCACTCACTGGGTCGTATTTCACATGACTGTGTGTGTGTGTAATAGGTCGTATCCCGCGGGCGGTCGCGTCCATTAACCAGCACGTATTGACCTCTGAGGATGTGGTGAGCTGTTGTCTGGACCTGGGAGCTCCTAGCATCTCCTTCAGGATCAATGGACAGCCCGTTCAGGGCATGTTCGAAAACTTCAACACAGACGGGCTCTTCTTCCCTGTCGTCAGCTTCTCTGCAGGGGTCAAGTGAGTGTTTATTTGTTTCTCCTGTGTCTTGTCTGCTATAAGCAGCCTCCCTGAAGTTCCTCGATGATGAATGGGCTACACACAGAAACACAGGCAGATGAGACGCAAGCCAAAATAAAATAAAAAAATGATATATATTATATATATATATATGCTGCACACCTACACTCTACCCTACATGGAATCCATCCCACACATTGTGGAACAAACTCATTATCCCTCAAGGCCTAGAGATTGGACAGGCTGGCTGACTTCATATTCTGCTCTGTTGCCATGGCGACCAAGTGTGATTGACAGAACTATAAAATTGAATTTCAAGCTCCAGCAGTTTTCTCATGATTCCATGACTGACTCTTGACCTTGTAGAGCAAAGTGACATTTTGCAGTTTTCAGTCTTTGAAGCCCAGAGACACCAAGAGACTGGTCTGATTTGATTTGGTCATTTAAGCTATTTTAAATCGTTATTGTTTGATGAAAATTAATTCTCAAAAAGTGATTCCCAACCTGACGGCTTGTGAGCAGTGGAAAACAGCAAATTGATTCAGGAGAGTTTGTTCTAGCAGCTCTGTGTAGCTGTATTTAGGCACAGTGGTGCCTTGAGCTTAATGCGAAGGTCAGCATGCTAACAGGATTACAATGACAATGCTAACATGCTGATGTTTAGCAGATATAATGTGTCATGTTTACCATCCTAGTTTAGCATGTTAGAATGCTAACATTTGCAAATAAGCATATACAATTGCACAGTAGAGGCTGATGGGAATGTCATTATTGATGTCATTACATCGTTATGCAGGTATTTGGTTATAAACCAAACGGTTGGAGAAGTTAAAGTTTTGACTTGATGATGGTTCTAGAGGAAAAACCTTTTCAATTACAGTTGATTTTCAGCATTTCATAAGAAAAGTATCACCGTATTACCACCTTTTGACTGACCCACTGAACGGGGTTGAACATCTCCACGGATTTAAACGTGCCAGCATATGACGGCTGCACATCCTTCCTCCACAATAATTGAGGGTTGCAGTCAGAATGGGCTTGGTTGCGTCACCACTACTACTTCAGTAGCTATTTTGGGCGTCCTCAGGAGAGCCTCTTCACACTGACGGCCTGCGTCTCAGAGCTAAACTTGTCTCTGTTAGAGCAGAGGCTGGAACTGATTGAAGCGGATTTAGTGGTGAAAAACTGTTACATTTAGCTGCATGGAAGGTTTTCTATTCCCTGACTGCTTCCTTCATTATACGCTGTCTAATTATCACTTTTGATTAGATATATAATTTATATTTACACACACTTGTTCCTCTGTTAATCAGTTTACGTGCAGTGTGCAGAATAATAGATTTAATAACATTTTATCACGTTAGGGTGCGTTTCCTGTTGGGTGGCCGACATGGCGACTTTAAGTTCCTGCCTCCGTCAAGTTACGCTCCGTGTTGCGAAGCTCTGCTACCAAAAGAGAAGATGAAGGTGGAGCCGGTGAAAGAGTACAAGAGAGATGTGGATGGAGTCCGAGATCTGCTGGGCACTACGCAGTTCATGTCGCAGGCCTCCTTCATCCCCACACCTGTTGAAACTAGCCAGGTAAACCAACAGGAGACAGCCAGACAAATATGTTAATAACCTTCTCTCTGTTTAACTTTTTCATTTAGATTAGTATTTTGCCTGTTTCCTCAGATTGTGATGCTGCCTCATTTGGAAAAGGTTCGAGACAAGCTAGCAGAGAACATCCATGAACTGTGGGGGATGAATAAAATCGAGCTGGGCTGGACGTATGGCAAGGTGAGGAATATGCAGATTCCTTTACTCAAATAATACTCTTAAAACAAAGTCATCCCTCTAGATCAAAAGATAAAAAGCATAAACCTTACATTTTGCCATGTTTGGAGAGAAATAAACAGCACAATTGCACGTTATATACACATTTGAGATAATGAGCTGCTTGAAATGCAACAGATGTCGGTAGTATTAGACTTGAATCATCAAAAGCCTGTACGTCATCTTGCTTTCTCTCTTATAATTTGCTGTTCACTCCAAAAAGAGGGTAAGTGGAAAGAAAACTCTCATGTTCCATGTTCGATGCCTTTCATACCATTCATTTAGATGCTTCATTCCAGTTTGTTTGTAGGTAGCACAGTTATTGTGTCTGTGTTTTAGTAGAAGTCATGTATAATAAAGTTGTTGTTTCACCAAAAGGCAGAACAGGGTGTTTTGGCAATTTCTGTGCAGCAATAAGACAAGAGGAAAGCCTGTATTTCAATTGACTACATTTAGTTTGTCCTTTTTTTAAATAAGTTCAATTGATTCCTCCTAATGTAAACCCAGGGGTTTTATGATGCAACATACTTTGACATTTTGGGAAAAAGTCTTATCTGTTTTCTTGCTGAGTTATATGAGCGGATCAATACCATTCTGTTAGCTTACAATAAAGACTTGAAGCAACGGAAAGCAGCTAGCTCTGTTCAATAACACCAGACTCCAGAATTTGAGTATGGATTAAACAAAAGAGATACAATACAACTTTAATGTGATCTTTAGAGACCTTTTTTCGGAGTGGAGCTCTCTTTTTTATTGAGTCAGTCCAGCTGTTTTCCCCTGCTTATAGTTTTTTTGGTAAGTTCACCCTCTCCTGGTTCTCTTGACTAAAAAGTGAATAAGTGTATTTCCCAAAATATCTAAATATTTCCTTTTAAAGTTTGATTATATCCTAAGTATTAGTACACAGAAAAGTAGATTGCCTGTATATTTTTAATGCAATTGAAAAATGGTTATTTTGCATTATTACACCGAATTATATAATTATTTAAGTTATCATACCTGCAGTCTATACAAACAAAAAAATTAATAGTTTGTCCTTTTTGTTTCGATTGATGACTCTCTTGGTTTATTGTATATGGGCTAAAGGATAACGCCAAAGTGACCTGTTTTGCCCTTAAAGGAACAGATGACAACACAAACAACAGTGTGGAACACAGCTCTTATGTCTATAATACAAACGTATATCAGGAATCCTCCCTACATTATTAAAACCGCCAGCTTTTAGACGGATCTTCATCCTGTGAAGCACCTCATCAGAATCTTTAGTTAAGCGTGAAGAAGCTTTGCTTTAGGCGTTTGAAGCACAAATGTGACAACTAGTGAGATGTAGTTATGGTGCACATAGTATTACAGTAAATGTACAGTCATTTTTGGTTGTGGTTACACTGCAGCTCATTGTGATTCATTACAGCTGCATTTACAGTAGATGTCCTACAGAGCGACTGAGCAAAGTTTACAAATGTTATTCTGTAAAAGAAAGAACTGCCAGAGAAGTGATTTCCCACACAGTTCTTGTACTATTCACAAAAGAGCTGGCTGGTGTTCATGGGCCCACACTCACAGCTGCATATCTGTACGCAGCCATGCATGTTTTCTTGGTAAACATCCGCCATTGCCATGCCGCCTCCTCTGTGCAGCATTGCCAAAAGGATTATTTGGCGTATGATGCAGCCTCGAGAGAGGCATTACACCTCTCACTTGGTATTCTGGTCTTACACCTTTCTTTCTCCCCCAAGAAAACATGCTCCCTTGTTCCTCTTTCATAACATGTTCACTAGAGTAGACTTATCACTGCAACCACCGACTGACTTACAAGGCTGTGCCTTTCATATGCATATATCAAGTAAACTTTCCCACATTATTCACATACAAATAGAGGGAGTGTTTGCCAAAGTTGCAGACAACAAGGGGGAGTTGAAATATGATTTGTGACTGTTCTTTTCTCATAGATACGGGATGATAATAAGCGGCAGCATCCATGCCTGGTGGATTTCTCCAAGCTGCCAGAAACCGAAAAGAACTACAATCTGCAGATGTCAACAGAAACTCTGAAGTATGTTGAGCATTATGGATTGATTTTTTTATCCACGCTTCTTTTGTTTTTGAAGATATGAAGGATGCCAATCTATATGCACAGCAGTCAAATTAAATAGTACATGATAAAATGCTTGTTACAAAGAAATGAGAAAAAGAGTGTGAGACTGAGTCAAAGAGAAAAACAGACAGATACATGACAAGACAATATTGTTTTAAACAGTTTATGAACATTAAGAGATACTGACATACACAATATCACCTGCAGTTTAAATTAAGGAGTTCAAATTAGAAACATAAAGTACCTATAAAACAATACTAAATGCACTATGCTAAGTGATATGATCCTCACTTAGCGTTTCCAGTGTCGCTTAACCAAACAAGTCTTTTCCATTCGTCAGTGCTCTGCAGAACGCTTGGTTCTGCTCAGAAAATGTCCCAGTGAGACTTATTGCAAGTGCTTTACATAAATACTCCTTAACTGATACAGGAGAACGTGGAGATTTGCTGTGATTAATCTGCTGAGGCGGGCACATCTGGGTGACACTGATGGGTTTCTGAGGGACATCAAACTCATTTTTACTGTCACTTTGTCCTCTCACACAGTGTGAAGAAACTTTGTCAAAAGCACTTCACACTCGCTGCATTCCTCTGGGTATTCTTTGGCCTTTTTTCTCGTGACAGATTAGGACACACACACACACTTTAACCCTCTACTGCTCAATTTGAACACTCCCAGTACCTCAAACGCTGCTGTTTGATCTACATGCACTGTCAAATCAGAAGTAATGTCACGGTTGGTGTGTGGACCCAAGAGCAGTACGACGAGGAGACAGATAAAGTTCTGGAGCTTTATTTGAAGCTGAGAACACAGCAGACAGACAGGCAGGATATGACTCACAGTGGGAAACAGGCAAGGGATCAGGCAGACGGAAACCAGAGGAAGCAGAGGCTAATCTCGTGGTCGGGGACAGAAGGCTGAGGCAAGGCAGGGAAGTCCAGACAGGCAGGGTCGGCAACGGGAAATCAGTCCACGGGAAATTGCTGGAAAGTGTAGCATGAATACAACGAACGATCTGGCAGCGAGTGTGTGAATGAGTGGGGCATTTATACTGCAGGGTGTAGGTGCAGCAGAGTGAGCAGGTGAGAGGGATTGTGCTGATGAGGTGGGTGTGGCAGACAGGTGCACTGCATGAAGCTGATTAGGTGAGAGAGGGAGAGTGTGGTGAGAGAGAGAGGGGGCTGGGCTGTGAGCTGGAAGTGGAACTAGAAGTGGAAGTGGAAGTGGAAGTGGAACTGGAAGTGGAAGTGGAACTGAGAGAGAGTGACAGGCAGGTGAACAGAGTGAGCCAATTAGGTGAGTGAGACAGAGTGACAGGGAGTATGGAAGACAAACTGTCAGTATTGAGGAAGAACTGTGACAAGTAATGTCAAGGTGTTGATTACACGTAATCTGCAGCTGCATTCGCTCACTCACTTGCTGCTGTATTTTCCCCTCAGGACCCTGCTGGCATTGGGCTGTCGTGTGGTTCAGGTCAATCCAAATGCTGAAAGCTCCCTCAAAAAGATAAAACTCCCTAAGAAGTAAGTTTGCATGCTTATATTTAATGTATAAAGTCCATTAAAACACATATTTCTTATTTTAATGTAGCTCAGACCAAACTTTTTGTAGAAAGCACCAATAGTTGTATGGAGACTTTATTTGAGAAAGCTGATTTATATTTTAACCATTAGTGACACCTGAGGCCTTATGTCCAGCAATACCAGAAATGATATATACATGTTAACTAACTACTGGTGGATTTATCTTTTATTACTTCCATAACTTTTTTCATTATCTTTTTTTCCTTTAGCTACATGATGTCCAATGGTTATAAGCCGTCTCCTCTGGATCTGTCTGACATAAAACTGACTCCAGGTCAGGAGCTGCTGGTGGACAAACTGGCAGAGAATGCACATAATGTGTGGGCCAAGGACCGCATCAAACAGGGATGGACCTATGGCATCCAGCAGGTACTGTACGTTGGATTTATTCATGTACAATATGCTGGGACCAACAAAACTATTGAGGTTTAAACTTTACTTTTAGATTCAATTAAATTCATACCTCTATTTTCTTATTTTGTAAAGAAAACAGGCAGCTGTGTTTTCCTCCTTCTGTGTCCAGCTTTGTTACTGCAATTTTTTTTTATGTGCTGAGCTTCTCTTTCATGGTTCATTAATTCCCCTCCCATACAGTCCCTACCTTACTGGTGCACATGTCAGACGGTTTGTTTAGTTTGACATTTCTTAGCTATATGTCATTATTCAATGCACAGCAAGATGTTCTGCAGTAAAGGGCAACAAAACACAGAACACATTTTACAGAATACACTCGATCTCTTCTCATCTGTTGAGTGTGATAAAACTGAATGTTTTTACACGACTGCTAGCTTTTGTTTATCAGGATTTTGTGTATTTTGGCATCGTTGCCATGAAATTGGATATAACATAATCCTCTGAAATCATTCTTTTTCCACAGCTATTTTCTCCCACGATGTGATGCAGAATGTTTTATTATGTTGGAAACTATATATATATGTTTAAGCAATATGAAATTAATTCTTTTTGAGGTCATACTGTTGGATTGAAGAAAAACTGTAGTCGGTTTGCTTTTAACTTAATTTTAAACATCTATTGAAAAATAATTTGATGCATCTTTCAGACTATTACCAAGTGTAACCATTCTTCTCACATTAAGTGCATGAAGGCTCATTCATTTTGCCCTATTTTGCTAATAGTGTGGAAAAAGAGGCTTTCTGTAATAACGCTGGTCCCTAAACGCAAGTAAGAGTCTGGATAGAGTGAACAGTTCAGAAATCACTTTCTGATTCAAAGTAAGCAGCAGATGTGCAACTTAGAAAACACTTGGTGTGACTGGCCATTTTTCTATTTGTCCCTTCTCTGCCATTTGGAGAAGATGGGGTTACACCTCTGTGTCACACTTCTGTCTTAAAAGCAGATGTTTGGTAATATTTTCTGTACAGTTTGTAGAACAGTGGTTGTAGTTGATAACATGAGACCGGGTAACTGACCAGCGCTTTAAAAAAAAAAAGCAAATTTTCAATTAAGCCTTTTAGTGACATCTGTGAAAGCTGCTATGCCAGACCAAACAAACTGTGTGTGTGATCTGTATAACCAGCACAAGATTTCCAATTAAGCTCCACAAATCTACTTAAGAAGTATTAATATGATGCTTCCCTTGTTGCGCCTCGAGGCCAAGAGGGAGAACGGCTATGGGAAATGAGTGACACAGGAAAGATAAAGGAAGTGATGTGCAGCAGTAGCACAGTGGCAATAAATGGACAATTAACTACTCAATTATAGGGATTGACAGCGAATTTGTAGCAAACATAACAGCTGTGTGTTTGAGCTGGCCTACAGTACTTTTAATGAGATAACCAGGGATGGTTGGAAATGTTCTTCCTGCAAATGGGTGCATGAAATCTTCTCTGACTTGCCTTCCCCTCTCTGCAGGATCTGAAGAGTAAGCGTAACCCTCGCCTGGTTCCGTATGTTCTGCTGGATGAGCGCACCAAGAAGTCAAACAGGGACAGCCTGCGGGAAGCCATCCGCACTCTGATTGGCTATGGATACAACATCGAGCCCTCGGACCAGGAAGGCGGTGAGTCTGATTCATGGATGTATGCCAATCTATATGCACAGCAGTCAAATTAAATAGTACATGATAAAATGCTTGTTACAAAGAAATGAGAAAAATTGTGTGTGACTTCATTTTCCAGCCCATATAAATGATTGTGCCGCCCACTCCCTTTCAGTTGAATAGGGGTGTGAAATGATTGCCTTTAACTTCACCCAATGTTAGACTGTTACAAAGTTCCTTTACTAATTTCCATATTTGGCTGAGGGATTCAGCTGGTTTTGAAGCAGCAATCCACGATATGACACCGTGACTGTCCCCTCCCCCCCCTGTAGGACAAGTGGTTGAGCGGCTCAGCATCGACAAGATCCGCTTCTTCAGAGTGGAGAGGACGTATGCAGTGAAGACGGGGAAGTGGTACTTTGAATTTGAGGCTGTGACAGGAGGAGACATGAGGGTGGGCTGGGCGAGACCGGGGTGTAAGCCAGATGTGGAGCTTGGCACGGATGAGCTCGCTTTCGTCTTTGATGGATACAGGGTAAGCTGTCAAACACACCTAAATCAGCCACTTAATAATCATTTGCAAATATGTGGTGGAATTCATGTTAATTACTCCACAGAAAAAGATTTTAACAAGTCAGAAGGATCAAACTTAAAGTCAAATTTTTTCTAACTCTATGGGGTTGTAATATTGTTTAATCAAGTGTATTTTTCTTTATAGTATTGTTCCGACTTGTCCTTTTCTTGTATTTAAGTATTTGTTGAAAAGGAAGCACTTGAGATGGACTATATATGTGCCATAACTTGCTCCTCTGTGTTTTATTTTACGCCTGTACATGTACTGTATATAGGGTCACTGTCTGAACATGGGCAGCCGTTTGTTCGGGCGGTGCTGGCATGCTGGGGACGTGGTGGGCTGTATGATCAACATGGAGGACAAGTCCATGATCTTCACCCTTAACGGAGAGATCCTCATCACCACCAAGGGCTCGGAACTCTGCTTCACAGACTTTGAAACTGAGGACGGTGAGAACGTTTACATGTGGATAGGATGTGTGCTTAACAGAGCCAGTTATAGATGGTAAAGGTCAGGCTGATGAGGGGATCGCAGAAAGATCCGCTGGTCACTCATCTTTTAATAAAGCCTTCACATGCAGAGCAAGGAGCAGTAAACTAGAATGACCATGCTGGGGATATAAGTGAAAAATAAGTGGCTCCCTGTAAAGAAATCACCCTTATTTAATGTGACACTTTTAAATTGCCTTTTTGCAAAAGCTGAATTGATTTTCCCTCCCCTCCTTCTGTGTCTTCTTAGAGGTTATTTAATTTCTCCTCTTCCCTCTCCCTCCTTTATTTCCTTACATCCTTCAGGGTTTATTCCAGTGTGTAGCCTCGGTCTGGCTCAGGTGGGCCGTATGAATCTGGGGAAAAACGCCAGCACCTTCAAGTACTACACCATGTGCGGCCTTCAGGAGGGATTCGAACCGTTCGCTGTCAACATGAACCGAGAGGTCACCATGTGGTTCAGCAAGCGTCTGCCTACTTTTGTGAATGTGCCAAAGGACCATAACCACATCGCAGTAAGAACAAAAGCAGTGTGATGTGTTGTGGTAAAAATCACAAAATTGGTCATTGGATCAATTCAAAGACTTTCTTCCTGTTTGCAGGTGACCAGGATCGACGGCACCGTTGACAGCCCCCCGTGTCTTAAAGTCACCCACAAGACGTTCGGCACCCAGAACAGCAACGCTGATATGGTGTTCTGTCGTCTCAGCATGCCCGTAGAGTTCCACTCCATCTTCAAATCCAGTCCTGTTGTAGACATGAACGGAGTCCACGAGGATGACACCCTTAAAGTCAAACACAGGTACTCAAAAAGAAAAGTCCTGAATTTACTCCGGACTGCATGCAGCTCCTTCCAAAGTACGTAGCTATCATATTTGTTTGCTGATCCACTTCCACTAGATTGTTGACAATCATGACATCACTCGGCCAATTCAGTGTTAGTAAGATTTAAAGCAATTGTGCAGTTAGAGATGTTTTGGATTCATCAGATATCTTAAAATGTTTTTGAACATTACTCGGCCATCAGAGCTGAAGACTAAAATATCCCTCAACTGGTTTGTACTTGATGATCACCTGTTGAATGCGGTTTCCAATAGATATCCATTGAGATCTGTGAGGCACAGTGATGAAAGCAGAAGAGTGGACTACGGCAGCATCACCATGGTATTGAATAACCTTTTTCTTTTTTTTAAGTACATTTTGGTTGCAAAACCTCCATCGTTGGCTAACTCTTTTATGTGTCATTACAGTACTACCACTCGGTAAGGGTCTTCGCTGGTCAGGACCCTGCCGGTGTGTGGGTTGGATGGGTTACCCCCGACTACCATTACTATAGCAACAATTTCAACCTCAGTAAAAACCGATCGGTCACTGTGACCCTGGGAGACGAGCGAGGACGAGTCCATGAGAGGTGAGAATGTTTTTTTTAGGGAAGCAGTTTAAAGTGCTCACATTTTTCAATCAAAATGTACTGTATGTCCTCATATCTGCACTCTAATAGTGTGAGGAGGAGTAACTGCTACATTGTGTGGGGTGGTGATGTGACCAACGCGACTCACACATCCAGTCGCAGCAACGTGGACCTGGAGATTGGCTGTCTCATTGACCTGGCAACCGGCCTGGTGACGTTCACTGTCAATGGCAAGGAGATAGCCACATCCTACCAGGTACTGAAAACATATGGTGTTCAAAAGTTGTGTTTTATATTGTGTTGTATAAAGTAGATACAGTCTATAATGATGGAATAATCTGAATGTTGATCTTTTTCAGATCTTATAAGGTTACTTTTAAGCTTCCTTTTGATTTTTGCTTGTTCACTCATTCATTTGTACCTTCTGCCATGTATTAATTAATGTTTCCTGTTGTTTCCACCTGTAAATCAAAATCGCTACTTGGCCAACTGTCCTTCCACTCTTCTTTCTGTCAGTTTGCAGTTTATCCTGTTGACTTTGAGATTAACTCATCTTCTGTATTTGCATATTTTCCTTTTTTGACGTCTGTATTGTTCAATTTCAGACTCAGAATTTGCCCATTCAGACGCACTCCGAGAACTAAATCTTAGAGAAGGGTATAATCTTCTTATGTTCTCCCTCACGGAAAATCTATGAGACTTCACCCATCTCTGAGTCATCCTGCCAGCCGACGTTTTAAATGATCGTGCATACACATACTAAGTAGTGAGGAGTTTCATGATGCGTCATTAAGCTGCTTTCCGCAAGTCATGCTCTCTTACTGCTTCTCAAGCTTTTGATGTGAACTTCCTGTTTGGATTTATCATTATAAACTTGCTGCTCTTTGTTTGGCTCCAGGTGGAACCCAACACCAAGCTTTTCCCTGCTGTGTTTGTGCGACCCACCAGCCCTAACCTCTTCCAGTTTGAGTTGGCTAAAATAAAGGTAGAGTCCTTTAAATGTTCAATTACAACTTTGTTGCATGTATGATGTCCACAATATCATAACGTAACATTGTACAAAGAAGAGAAAGAGGACAAAATCCTGCAAACACACAGTATTGGTCGAGGAAATGCATATACAGCTCACAGTATGCTTCTTTTCATTTTGACCTTTCCCACAGGACCTTATTCTACCTGACACTGTGTTCATGCAGCTTCAGACCCTCCAGCTAGGTCCACTGGGCTAATGTTTTAATGTTTTAGCATTCTTATATCTACACACAAGATACTAAGAGCTTCACCAACACCATGGGAGCTTATGTTAATTGTTCATATGAGAAATAAAAGGAGATTGTATTTAACTGCTTGTTTGGCATTGAAAAATAGGAATACTATTTTAAACACCCCTCGATGTTTGTTTGCCCTCTCCAGAATTCCATGCCTCTGTCATCGGCCATCTTTAAGAGTGAACACAAGAACCCGGTGCCCCAGTGTCCACCCCGTCTAGATGTCCAGACCATCAACGCCGTGCTGTGGAGCCGCATGCCCAACACCTTCCTCAAGGTGGAAACAGCCAGGGTCAATGAGAGACACGGCTGGGTGGTCCAGTGTGTGGAGCCCCTGCAGATGTTGGCCGTTCATATACCTGAGGAAAACAGGTGCAGTGCATGGCTTAGTGAGCTTAAGTGATTAATCTATTTAGTGCGTTTCAGTTGATCTCAAAGGAATATCTTATAATTGTACATCATTTATTTTTTGCCCCTCATAAAACCTTTGCAAATGCGGAATTTCTCAAGTATTATGAAAAAAAGTAGGAGTTCTGCTAGAGGTCAAAAACTCCACAGGGAGCCTTTAACGATCCTTATTTTATTATCCTGTGAGGTAAATAACACCTGTCTGTCCTCTAAATAGACTAATCAGATCATCAGCATGTATTTTGATAATCCTCTCTCACTTCTTTTCAAAGGTGTGTCGACATCATGGAGCTGTCTGAGCAGGAGGACATGAGGAAGTTCCACTACCACACCCTGAAGCTCTACTGTGCCCTCTGCGCTCTGGGCAACACCCGCGTGGCCCACGCCCTCTGCAGCCACCTGGACCAATCACAGCTCTTATACACCATCGATAATCAGTACCTGTCGGGCATGTTACGTGAGGGCTTCTACAATGTCTTGATCAGCACCCACCTGGAGACGGCTAAAGAGGCTCGACTCACGATGAAGGACGAGTTCATCATCCCCGTCACGGCCGAGACGCGCTCCATTCGCCTCTTCTCCGATGCTTCCAAAAAGCACCTCCCGCCAGGGGTGGGGCTTAGTACCTCGCTCAAACCCCGCCTCAATTTTGCCCCGCCCTGTTTCATCAGCACCAAACGGGATCATCTCTATAGTCCCCAAATCCCACTGGACGCATTGAAGGAGAAATCGATTTCAATGTTGACGGAGGCGGTTCAGGGTGGCGGCCACCACATCAGAGATCCCGTCGGAGGAGGGGTGGAGTACCAGTTTGTGCCAATCCTGAAACTCATCAGCACCTTGTTGACTATGGGAGTACTAGGTAGTGAGGACGTTAATAAGATCTTACTGCTCATTGACCCAAATGTTTTCAGAGAGACACATGAGGAGGGGGCCACAGGGGCCACGGACAAAGAGGGACTTACAGGGACGGAGGAGAAGGCAGTGGAAGCTGGAGAAGAGGAGGCCGCCAAAGAGGCTAAACAGCCGATGAAAGGCCTGCTGGAGAAGAGGCTGCCTGAGCCTGTCAAACGCCAGGTGATAATAAACACATATTAACAGATCTGGCATCATCATATATGTGTTAAACCTTAAGATAAACCACTGAAGGTAAATCACCAAAAGATGTAAAATCAATGAACATCTTCATCTACAAGTCCCTTCATCTACAGCTGTGCTCTCAATCACATGCTCCATAAATGCGCCATTGTAATAGACCCATTCAGAAGTCAGTCAAATATGAAATTACTCATATTGAACAAATGATCTCTTAAATGTCTCTTTAATAAGTGGGATGATGTGAAGCCATAAGGCTGCTTGTATGTATTCCCTGACAGACTTGCTGGTAACGGCTGCATCGAGGTGTGAAACAGTGATGCGACGGTGTTTGTTGTCTGTCTCCTCCCCTTGTCTGTTCCCCAGATGTGTGAGCTGCTTCACTATTTCTGCGACTGCGAGCTGAAGCACCGCATCGAGGCCATCGTGTCTTTCTCCGACAGCTTCGTCTCCAAGCTGCAGTACAACCAGAAGTTCCGCTACAACGAGCTGATGCTGGCCCTCAATATGTCTGCTGCTGTCACCGCAAAGAAGACCAAAGAGTTTAGATCGCCCCCTCAAGAACAGGTGAGATGAGGCCATAGTCGCTGCATATTATATACATCTGTAAACTAACTAATGTTCAAACTAGCTTGGGAAGCAGTTGTAGGTTTTCTACCAAAATGTGTTCATCAGTTACTGGTATCTAAACCAGTGGTTGCCTAATATATATGCCAAGGAGGCAGTGATTTTAAAATGTTCACTGTACATGCACCACATCAAAGACTAGGGAAAATTTACATTTTAAAGTTTTAAAGGTGCCCCCAGAGGGCAAATGCAAGAAACTGTGCATCAGTTAGAACTGATGAATCTTACAGTTAAGCACACATGAATCTGTAATAACTGACCACTAAGGAAGCCTACAGGCTCAGTGCTTCAAATGATACATGAAACTGGATAATTCAGAGGGAGCTGTTACATAACTTCTGTCATTTTCCACTGCATGGCTAATTTCTCTTCTCAGCCTCAGATTCCGTTTTTTTGGCAAAAATCCCTTATTTAGGTTCCAGAGTGAATGGGAGCTCATCCTCGCTCCATGTGTTGCAAGCACTCTCTTTGTGTGCCATGATCAACTACTAAAATCATCCTCACTCCACGGAGTTCATCCCTTCACAGCCACTTTAATGACTTGTCATTGTGTCCTTTGCTCTTTGAGTGCCGAGGGAGAATAAGCCACTTAAGCGTTTTTTTTCTTCTTCTGTGAATCCTACAATGAGATCACATCATGTTCAGATTACTATTGAAACTAAAGTACCAGACGTAGTAAGTACCTGCTGTTATGTTTCCACACTTCAGATCAACATGCTGCTGACTTTCAGTATGGGCGAGGACTGTCCGTGTCCAACAGACATCCAGGAGGAACTGTATGATTTTCACAACCAGCTGCAGCTCCACTGTGGTGAGATACAGATCTTGCAAACACTTTTGCTGCTTTATAGGTTGTCTTTATCATAAAATATGTATTATTGTATTTATTTGATACAATTGTCTTATATTGATTGTATTATTTAATACAGATATTTTACAAAGGCAGCATGAACTGGCAGCGTGGATGGAAAATTTAGAGATAGGAAAAAATAAATCACATTGAAAATAGAGGAAACACATGGAGTTGTGCCTTTTCCTTCCATTTCTGTAGCTTCTATTGTGTAAAAACATCAGCTGAATTTGTCCCACTCTGCATCTCTCTCTGTCTCCTGGCAGAGAAGTTATAGTCCAGTGCCTTTTACATTGAACAGACATCTTGATGTTGTGATAAATAATTGAAAAGCCCAACCCTCTGTGGTACAACCGTCTAATGGCAGCTTCAGCCACGCCACATAGCACCGACCTGCCACGATACCCTTTACGTAGAAACAATAACAACCAAGTTGAAATTGCCAAGACATAGTAGATACTGTGCACCCAATACTACGCATCATGACACATGACATGTCTGCTAACCCCACAGGAAGACCAGAGATATCGCTGTAATAGGCTTTGCTATCCTTGTACTGTATATAGCATGTCTGTTTGTGTTGTGCAGGGATCCCTATGGAGGAAGACGAATACGAGCAGGATACGTCTATCAAAGGTCGCCTGCTGATGCTGGTGAACAAGATCAAAGGCCAGTCTCACAAAGCCGAGGAGCCCACAGAGAAGGAGCAAGCCGCACCATGTGAGGAAATCGATGGTTTTTATAACTTCGTAAGATTAGCGATGCTGAAGAGTACCTGCTGTACCTGTAGCTCTGGGTTATAAACACATGATTGGTTGGAGGATGTGGACCAAAGCTTTTTCATGAACAAATTGGCTCACATTTCATCTCTGATCTTAATACATATTCGAGAAATCCTTGATCCAATAATAGCCTTGTAACCTTAGCAACATACTGAAACAGTGCCAAGATCAGTAAGCAGTCAAAGCTTGGGGCGACTTTACAAATGTAAAATATTTGCTTTGCTTCTATACTACTTTTGCAACGTTTGTTACTTTCCCATAAAAGCACAAGCTCTCACACTAGTCATCCCTCTACTCTCCACTACATTCTGCTTGTTTATGTTCTCTTTCAATCATTTTCGTACAAGCTCTCTGTCTGTGTTCCAGCTTGGAGAGTGGTGAGAATTAAAAGCAGGAGCCCCTGTGTTGCAGCTCTAGCACTCTCAGTTTTGCCTCTATTTGTCTGCCGGTGTCATGTGGACTGAGTCACCGGGTGGCAGTCATTTTCATTTCAATTTCTTTTGGATTTCATTATGGTAATATGGAGGATGCATGGTGGAGGAGAGGCTCCAGAGTGAAGAGCTTCTTCTGTCTGCCGCTCCGGAAGATGAGAGAGCAGCAATGAGAGGAAAAAACGTTGGCGATAAATCCAAATCCTTTACCTGATTAAACACATAGACACATGATAACAAATACACAATCGTGAGCACACACACAGGAACAAAAAAGATTGAAATCACAGCACTCAGTAGCCAGGGCGCCACAGCAGTATAAATGCAGAACAAGTTGTATCTAATTTTCTATCTCAAGTACCACTCTGCGTAAGGGGCCACCAATCATGTAGCTGATTGCAAAATTATTACTTAACTGGTAGAAAATAAAATAAAATTGTTTTGTCAGCCTTCAATATAGACAGCAGTTTATTTGAAACTAGTTATCACCGTTTTTGAGTTTTATTTATTAGCATATACCTCAATTAACCAGATAATCTGTCCATCACCATACCATCCCTGTCTATTCATGAGAGTGATGCCAGTAACAGGAAGTGGCTAAAATGCAGATGGATACATTTGAGATAAAATATTTGACAATATCTCTCCATTGGGATTTGGTGTGACCCTGACGTGGAGTATATAAGACCACCACACAGATTGTGTATTTCACCTTCAAAGAGTGCTTTGGGTGGTGGGGGTCCCTGCAGGCTGTTGCGTGCAGGCTGATTGATTGGAAGGCTGGTTCGTCTTGGCAGCTGAAGTTCAGAAGCATCACATTTACTTCTGTTCAGCTGTAGGCATCAAAGCAAGGGAAGGGAAGGGAAGGGAATAATTTACTATCTATGCAGGCAAAGTCTTATCTGCTGAAAGTGTTTTAATCTTTGAATCATTATAGTGTACACACTGCATGTTGATAGTAAGTCTTAATGCTTGAAGTGGTTCACTTCTTGATTCATATTCAACGAGAGCTTTCCAAAAACAAGATTTATAACAAGACTTAGGCTAAAAGTCTTTGCTTAGGTCGATTACTAACTGAGTGACCTGGAAGTAGTTGGTAACAGCCATGATAAGAGCTGTTCAATGCTCTAAATGCTAAGAAAGGGTACTTCAAAGTGTCCTGTCTCATCACCTTTGACATAAGGCACACTGGTCCATCCTTTACCTAAAGAAGGGAGATGATGCCATCCCATATTTTGGTGCGACCCACGTCAATAACATCTACTGTTGCAGTATTACGTGGCCTAGTATAAGTGATTTTCTTGGCACTGCGGTTGTCTTTTCCTTAGTCCTGATATATTTTCCTTCACATCTTTTCTTGACTTCATGAGGTTTCCAATTGAGGTCAGGGTAACTACATTCTACAACAGGCCTAGGAGTCTTCAGCCAAACTACTGCTTTCTGGTGCACTCAGAGTTAAATGCTAACGTCGGAATGCTAACAAGCTCAGATTGACAATGCTAACCAGGTCCTGGGCTGGATAATCTGTTAGAAGGTCCGACTAGTAGCTTGTCTTAATATAGATAATACGTGGCATTAGGTGATTTTTAACAACTCATCAGCTGTACTAGAGCTCGTGTGTGTGTGTGTGTGTGTGTGTGTGTGTGTGTGTGTGTGTGTGTGTGTGTGTGTGTGTGTGTGTGTGTGTGTGTGCGTGGTGTGTGTGTGTGTGTGTGATATTGGCCCACATTGTACTGCAGTTGTTTGAGGTAGCATTGACTGGAGCCAGATCATGATTGCAAATAATGATCACGCTATAGAGGCCATTATATGCACTAACTGGTTTTCTAATTTGTGCCATTTAAGGGTTGTCTCAGCCATTGCTGTTTTGCCTTTATGTTACTGTGCTGCTATCTGTGCCTTGACTTTGTACATTGATTCATGCTAGACCCAGCTGATATAATAGGTGGAAGACCTATAGAAATGTTGGATCCAACTGCAAGGGTTTGCTAATATTTTTGCATGAACTGACCTCAGCCCTCTTACCCTTTTTTCTCTAGTGTTCCAACCAGACAAATAGGAGGTGTACTGGTGGTGCCCCTCCCTCTCCTCTTCAGCCCATGTGGTGGTGCAATGTGGTAACTTTGTGTACTTTGATATTGGTCGCTTTTGTGTGGTTTCGTTATGTTTAGCCACCTGTATGCCTGGCTCCTACATATTTGGAGTGCTACCTGTATATATCAGTTCTTAATGAGGCAACACTAGTCTCCAGGTGTTTGCCTTACAGTGAGAGAGGCAAAGGGCAGAGCTTCCCTCGAGAGGACTACTCAGATGGTTGCATTACCAGGCTGAAAGCCTACCTATAAAAAATAGTATGTGAGAAGTGCATGGGATAGGTGGTATATTTTAATTATATAAGAAGAGGGTTTGCCAGGAGGCAGGAGGATGGACCAGAGTTAAGATGACATGATACATTCTGTACTGTTACGCCAGCTATAACTTGTCCTCCTTGCTCAGTGAGAGCCTGAAGACACAAAAGCCGCTGTCATCTTTGCCATTATTTCATAGGAATGAAGTATTAGCGCTGCAGAAGTCCTTTTTTACTCCTCTGATGAATGGTTTATCCACCAGAAACAGTGAACGCTCAGACATGATGATTTGCCTTGAAGAAATGCGTGTGGGAGCAAAAGGATTGTGTTTGATCTCTCACACCATAAAAACCTCTGGCTTCCAATTCCATCAATGTAAGAGTAGACCGGTCCGATTTGATTGTTGGGGGTGTAGTGAAGGGAAAATACTGGAGGGGTGTAGTCAAGAGCAAAACCGACAGAGACGGAACCAGCGAGCGTGTTTGATAGTGTGTGAGAATGAGCGTCAGGTGTTGGGAAGCATCTTGACTGAGAGGAAGAAATGTCGCTTCTCATTTTGGAGCAAGCTGGTGCTTCTGCCCTTTCTCTGACACCCACGCAACTCTCTGCGGCAGGATTGGTTACCGCTGACTGTGACATTCTGCTGGCTCCCCACCCATCAAACAAAACACACATACACACTTGCAATGATTGACAGCCGTGTGTGAAATAGTCTTTGGAAAACCAACCGATCCAATCATCCAAACAGACACAAGGGTCTTAAAAACACAATCACCTAATTGCAATACTTTTAAGAAAATCAATGTGTATAAATGGATCCATCTTTTATGGTTCTGAGTTGTTTAATTGATGTATTTCTGTCGTTTGTGTATTCATACCCGGAAAACACCCTCACCCACTATTGATCCCGTTTTAATGAAGCCTTAAGGGTAACCCACATACGAGCTGTCCAAACAAATGTCTCAGTCTAACCACAGAGGCAGAAAACTATACTGTACAGAACTACTAATGCTTCCGCTTCCCATCCCTTATTCGTGAGATAACAGAGCTTCCTCTCCACTGAAAATGTGCCTTTTCATGAATGAGCTTGCCAGTGTTTTCTTTCTGATAGAACAGAAGAAAATTCCGGGCTGACATTGTTGAAACACAGCTGATTACCTCTCCGTTTAGAGGCTGGGGCTTGTAGAGGTGGCAGATACATTCATTCAGTTCTATTAGCTTGACTCAAGCCACACAAAAGACTTTGAAGGGGCTGCCTGTCTTTTTCGATTCTGTGCTCAAGGTCGTATATGCATCACAGAGCCAGTTTGGAGAGGCATCCTTTGAATCTACTGCTCAAGCATGGCTTATATACAAAAGGGAGCATCCAGTCGAGTGGAGGACCTTTTAACATCATTCTAATAAAGCTTTGTGTTGAGTGTGTGTCTTGGTTTGACATCAATTAATTGAAGGAAGGTTATAGTATATTTTCCTCTTCAGGTCAATAATATACAGTGAGTATTAGAACACAATGCTGGAGGCACTTCACTCTCAAAAACATAGTTATGTTAATTAACTATGCAACATGAAAGCTGTACTAGTCAATATTTTAATCTCATTGAAATTACACTGTAATGTCAAAGGGCCCATTTGCATTCAGAAACCTTCAGTTCCCCTTCGCTCTACTGAGCATTTTAGCATCTTTCAGTTCATTGTTTGGGTTGTATTTCCCACATTTTACCGGTTTTATTCACTGTCACTACTCTCATAACCCAAACTGAGCTAAAAAGGGAGCGTGAGTATTGGACTTTTGCTTAGTGACCTGAAACGTGACTGAAATGAATCAATACTTGTGTTGCTCGGTGTCTGCTGAATGTTTTAATATGTTTGAACTGTTTGCTAACACATTCACCACAACAACTTTATAAGGACTTATTATGTCAAACACTGTGTTTACAGCTAGTTACGCTGCCACCACGACAAATGCTGCTTATTTAACTGTGTTAAATGATGCATTTTAATCTCTGAGAGAAGTATGACATATGAAGTGACTGGTCCCTTGAGGAGTCATCTCACCTTTGGGTCAAAGTTTGTTACATAATCTAATTTTAAAGTGCCATTCCACTGTCTTTACATGTCACTAGTTGCATTTGAAGCGCAATATTCAGTGTGTTTGGTACAATAACAAGGCAATCTCATTGTTTTTGACAATGCTTTACTTTTAAATGCTTCTCTTGGAAGTCCACCAACTTAGCGAAATATGTAGTTTGTTCTTAGCAAATACACTAACAAGTTCCTTTAAAAAAAGGAAAGGGTCATCTTTACCCAACTTTCTTTTCAGCTAATCTGAAGGAGCTGATATCTCAGACAATGGTGAGCTGGGCCCAGGAGTGTCACATCCTGGACTCAGAGCTGGTCCGCAAGATGTTCAGCCTACTGAGGAGGCAGTATGACAGCATTGGGGAGCTGCTCCGGGCCATGAGGAAGACCTACACCATCAGTGCTGCCTCGGTCCAGGACACCATCAACCTCCTGGCTGCCCTCGGTCAGATCAGATCTTTGCTGTCGGTTCGTATGGGGAAAGAGGAGGAGAAGCTCATGATTGATGGACTTGGGTAGGTTGTGGTTGCCTCAGAGGAGCTCTACTTATGTAAAATATATTTGAGTTATCTGTTTTTAGTGAATGTTTCGTTTTAATTATGTCTTTTTTTTCCTCTCTAGTGACATCATGAACAATAAAGTCTTCTACCAGCACCCCAACCTAATGAGAATACTGGGCATGCATGAGACTGTTATGGAGGTCATGGTCAATGTGCTCGGAGGACACAAGTCCCAGGTTAAACATCTTCTATATCTATATTTCTCTCTGCTTCCACAGGCCGTTAAAGAGGCACCCACAGAGTTCATTGCTTCAACTTGCCAAAAATTGATGTAGCTCACTTAGAAAGTTTGTGTCCAAGTGCAGTTTTGTGTGTTGTAATTTGTAAGCGCGTATTAATGAAGACGAGGTCCCAGTGGGTGGGCTATCTCCTCAGGCTGACGCCATCAAAGTCTGGGATGGAGGGCAGAAAGGGCAGAGTGATTTTGGCAGAGTGTGAGGGTGTCAGGCTTTTTTTGACGTTAATTAGGAATCTACCCATGCGGGAGACTTTATAGTAACAAGCCAGAAAAAAGTCATAACAAACTTCGCACACCAGAATAAAGCAACAACCTCTCCAAAAACACTTGTTTTTAAATGACAGTGAAAATTTGTTAGCAAATTCTATAAGTGAAGATAGTTTCTATATTTGTGTTCAGACTGTAAATACATGAGACCTTTGCTGGAGAAATGTTGTGTACTTGTGCTTTTTAATTTGGAATTTCAGTTGTCGTTGTAAAATCCAACCTGGGAAGATCTTTGACTTACTCAGTCTGTATGTGCCATTCTGCAGGAAATTGCCTTCCCCAAGATGGTTGCCAGCTGTTGTCGCTTCCTGTGCTACTTCTGCCGTATCAGCCGTCAGAACCAGAAAGCCATGTTTGACCACCTCAGCTACCTGCTGGAGAACAGCAGTGTGGGCCTTGGTGGGTACATCTCCATGTCTCTGTTTAACTGCCACTCTTGCTTTTTCCATCATCATGCTACTTAAGGATTAGCCAAACGATGCTGAGCTGAAACATTATTTTGCTGGATGAAGACCAAATGACTTGATCAGTAAATGTGCACAACATGCACAGACTGTAGGACATGCTAGAGGATATTCTTAAAGAAGATTGATGGTAAAGGCCAAAAAACACATCTGTAAAACCACCTCAAGGATGGATGAAAGATGCCAGAATTCTCATCAATATGGCTGACGCAATGTCGTCAGCCTTTTGCCATTATAAGACTTGTTCCGCGCCTGTGAGCTCACATATATTAGCCTCGCGCCTTAGAAGACGTGTGTGTAATTGTGAATCTGAGCGCTGAGAATCTATCAGTGAAGAGAGCGACTCATCTCCCATTCTGTTAGAAGATGTCGGTGCCACAGTCTCAGAGAGCTCCCCGCTGGGGCGAGAGAGTGTCTCCCCTGGATGCACACACTATGCAGCCAGGCATGCTCAATTAACAGGCTGCAACAAGTTATGTGAAAAATGAAATCTAAGAAAAAAAACATAAAAATTCACAATTAGAACATAGAAGCTGCAACCACAGCATTATGCATTACATTACATTACATTACATTACAGTCATTTAGCAGATGCTTTTATCCAAAGCGACTTACAATCAGTAGTATATTATTGTGTTTGTATGCACCGTGCTACTTAAACTGGTTCCCATAAACCCTGTGGAATCTAATATGAGTACATGTGTCCATAGCAAATTGGTTAGGAAACTTTCCTTTCACACTAATGTTAACCAGCTGTTTGAAGGAGTGGCAACACCACCCCCTGCTGTTTGTTGAAATGAGAACACAGACTTATATGAAACACAATAGAATAAATGGTTGATTCTACCAGTGTGCTTTATATTGTAGCTTCACCAGCGATGAGGGGCTCCACTCCTCTAGATGTGGCTGCCTCCTCGGTGATGGACAACAACGGCCTGGCTCTGGCACTGGAGGAGCCTGATCTGGACAAGGTAAGACTCAACCTCTGTGACGCCGTAGTGTGTGAAAGGAGAGACACAATTTGAAATCACCAAGGATGAATATATTAGAGCTCAATAAGAATTGTATCTATATGTGGTGTTATGTGGTTCTACCCGTAGGTGGTCACCTACTTAGCGGGCTGTGGTCTCCAGAGTTGTCCAATTCTCCTGGCTAAAGGTTATCCAGACATCGGCTGGAACCCCATTGAGGGGGAGCGTTACCTTTCCTTTCTACGGTTTGCTGTCTTTGTCAACGGTGAGACTACAACTACCATCCGCTCTCTATCTTTCTCTCTCTCTCTCTCTCTTTCTGTTACTGAACCTCTGTATAGACATGAGGTAAACGCTAGCAAAAGCCCAACTAAGCTTGAAAGACCTTCATTCCGAGGATAGGGGTGTTTATGTTAAAGCTACAGTGTGTGACTGTGGTGTATTTTCTTGCTGACATTAATAATGTATGATTTTTTTTTTTTATGTATGTATTCCTATGATTTATGTTTGTGTTCCAGGCGAGAGCGTAGAAGAGAACTCCAGTGTTGTGGTCAAGCTGCTCATCCGTCGTCCAGAGTGTTTTGGACCTGCCCTGAGGGGGGAGGGAGGGAACGGCCTGCTGGCTGCCATGAAGGAAGCCATCAAGATCTCTGAGACGCCGGCCCTGGACCTGCCGGGCTCTGTGCATGGATTCAGCTCTGACGTGTAAGAAATACTTCCTTAGGATTAGCATGCTTATCTCCCTTTGCTAGCATTTTAGCTGTGATGCTCCTAAGAAAGGTTCTTCCTCTGTGTCTGTTCTTCCTGAACTTTTCACTTTCTCCACTGTTAGGTCTGCTGATGGGGGGGATGATGAGGATGAGGTGGTACACATGGGCAATGCCATAATGTCCTTCTACTCTGCACTCATTGATCTGTTGGGACGTTGCGCTCCAGAGATGCATGTATGTTGATAGAAATTGTGAATATGTTTGTTGTTTTCCTCGGACAGATTCTCCCTTTTTTCACATTATTTTCCATTCTTCAGCTCATCAACAAGGGAAAAGGTGAAGCTCTGCGTATTCGTGCCATCCTGCGCTCTCTGGTGCCTACTGAAGACCTTGTGGGAATTATCAGCATACCCCTTAAAATGCCCATCACCAACAAAGGTACTGGTCCGGATGTTCTCTCTAACAACACAGGGCAGCATACTGCACATCTTTATTTTATCTTCCATTGGAGGACACATCCTATTCATTTGCATGCTCATTACACACTATGTCTAGCCTATGTGAAGGTACTACGGTTTAGGAAAGTCTTCCCATTCAGTGCAAGGCAGAAGGTTATTGATTACATTTCACTGCTCATGCCATTTTAATCAGCACAACGCTTTACTGCACACTCTCATAGCTCCGGGTAAGCCTGATCATTTCTATAGCGAGCTGTCTTGCTCTATTGATTGATCTGCATAAGCATGGCAGGACTCGCCTCTTAAAGTTGCTGCCCAGAGCGAAGCCACATAAGCTCTGTCAGCAGGCCAAGAGTGAAGACGGCGAGCAGTTGCTCAGCTACGGAAAACTCTGATCGGCATGCCGCTACATGCTCCCTAATGAATACACATGGCTTTCCTAATCAAAAAAGACTTCCCATTATGCACTGTTGGCTTTTCCCTGAGTATTTCACTGCTTCACACCTGGGTGGTTTACTCTATATGTTGTGCCTCCCTTTCCCCGTCTCAATCTCTCTCAGATGGGTCGGTGACGGAGCCGGACATGTCGGCCTGCTTCTGTCCCGATCACAAGGCCCCCATGGTGCTGTTTTTGGACAGGGTGTATGGTATCGAGGACCAGAGCTTTCTTCTTCACCTCCTCGAAGTAGGCTTCCTTCCTGACCTGAGGGCTGCTACCTCTCTTGACACGGTGGGTAAAGCTGACGACCACGCTGGACAGAAGTAATGAATGTAACATGAACTTCATCAAGGAGTGCTGAGATCAACAATATTGGGCAACCTTTCATACTAATGAGGAGCTCCTCATTAAGTCTTGGCTCAAGTTTCTCTTTGGTTGATTAATGTAATTGTTTTTTTTACTCTTATTTATCAAGAATAAGTTTATGGAGTGTTTCTCTAAACTCTCAAATCCATAGTGTGCAGACTTTTAGATGTCACATTTTAAATAAATATTATTATTTATTTTCAGCACAGCATGCTTTCAAATATGTTTTGAAAGTTAATTGCTCACTTAAATTGTACTCTTTGGTCATCAAATACACACTCTCATTTTTAAGCAAGACTCTATTACTTCTCCATAACAGTGGCCACTGTGGCCCAAAGTAACAATTACAGGATGCAAAAAAATTGTTTAAATAGAGAATAGTTATTATGTTAGGTGCCTGACTCTGTAATGGCAGTTAAACAACAATATCTATGTAAAGTTTGCTAACATGAGCCAGCAGTCATACCAGACCAAGCAAGGCTACAGCAGTGAAACCTCTGGCAACATAAAACCTTTCTTTTCTCAGGGGGAGAATGTGTTATTTATTACTGTAATTATGTAATCTGCTCACTGTTGTATGAACTGTGACCCGTTCTTTCCACAGGAGGGTTTATGTACCACGGAGACGGCCCTGGCCATGAACCGCTTCATCGGCTCAGCCATGCTCCCCCTCCTCACCCGCTGCGCCCCTCTCTTCGCCGGCACCGAGCACTACGCCACCCTCGTCGACTCCACTCTGCACACCATCTACCGCCTTTCCAAGGGCCGTTCACTCACCAAGGCCCAGAGAGACGCCATAGAGGAGTGCCTGCTGGCTGTCTGCAAGTAAGGAGCCATGAGCATTTTATTTTTGGACTAGTGATACACCAAACACTCAGCCGGCCAGAATATCAAAGATCAACAGCAAACTGCTTTCTAGTTAAACTCCTTTATAGCTAGGGGCCTTGTTTCCCTAATATCCCTCTAAATCTGTGTGATAAAAGTGGTTCGAGTCTGAAGATGTGACTCAGGTTAAAGGCAGCCCAGGGCAGCACGCTCTTATCTCTCACCTTTTCCTGCAGGCACCTTCGTCCCTCCATGTTGCAGCAGCTCCTCCGCCGCCTCGTCTTTGATGTGCCCTTGCTGACCGATTACTGCAAGATGCCTCTCAGAGTGGGCAATGATTTCTTCACCTTTTTCACCCTTTTAAATCCCTTTGCCATCCTTTATTTTGCGCTATTTCTTTTTGCTTGTTGGTGTGCTTGCATGCTTCAGTTTTAGCAGTGTTTACTGTTTGCCTCATCATCCCTTTTTCTGTCTTTTCTTTACTTTTCTTTATAATCCAACCTGTGTTCTGTCTGCGGTCGCTGCTTGGTCGTGCTCTACTACATCAGTTTATTAGATTGTCAGCTTGGGTGGTGAAGTACCAGCAGCCAATTTCCACCAACTCAATTGCAGGTGTACCTTTTAATGTAATATCACTGGTGTACACCTCTGTCTCTCAGACACACACACGCACACTCAAAGGTGAACATTTCTAACACACCCACGGTATTAATCATCTGTTCTGGAACAAGTGGGTGGCTGCAGGAGGGAAAACAAGGGGCTGAAGTATTGGACTGTGTGATTACAGGCTTGTTGACTCCACTTCTCCACTCCATCAGTCTGTAGCACACCAGAGAAATACTGAAGATGTGATTGAGGTTGTGACTAGCCTCTGAAAGGGTTTTTCTATACCTTCATGTACACATTTGGATTCCATTGCTGCTGATTTGTGGGAGAACTGATTTCCTTTGAGGTGCTACATGTTATACATGCATGACCCAGTGCCAGTGTGTTGTGAGCTTATGTTCAGGCTGCTTACTTGTCTCATGTCATTGATAAAACAGTTAAGTGCCTCTGTTTTACCCCTGTGCTCTGTATGTCCTCCAGCTGCTAACCAACCACTATGAGCAGAACTGGAAGTTCTACTGCCTCCCATCGGGCTGGGGCAGCTATGGCACAGCATCTGAGGATGAACTACTGCTCACCAAGAAAATCTTCTGGGGAGTATTTGATTCTCTGTCCCAGAGGGTGAGACGTCACTAAAGTCACTATTTTCTCGTGTCAGGGTCCTTTGCAATTTCATTGTGACTTAATTATGCTACATTAACGTCTGTTTGGCAAAAGGCTTACATCTACTTCTTGTTAAACATTTTGTAAGATATTGTAATACCAAAAAAAAAGCTCTACAAAAGTGATAAACGGTTAAATAAAAGTCACTTAATTCATCCCAGTCTCAATAAACATGCATCTATGCGAGGGACTCATTGGCACAAATATCTTGAGGTCTGTTCACGATGCAGATGGCTGGGCTCAGCACTTCCTTCTAAATGCCCACTCAAGATAGGAGGCTGTGCAAAGGGCCGGCCTGAAAACATCAATATCTGGACTGTGATCATTGATCCAAAGCCTCTAGCACGCTGGTTCTTCAGCTTTTAAAATAATTCTTCATTAACATCTCTTCTCCTGGTCCCACTGCACTGTAACACTTTCACTGAAGAGGCTTTATTTAAGTCCCACCTTAAATGAACAATTAAACACATTACCTGTATTTGTGAAATAATAATACAATTTTCATAACTGTACTAAAATCTTAAGAGTCATGTTTTGCATTTACTCTGAAGCTTTCTTTCTCTCACCATGTAGAAATATGATGCAGAGCTTTTCAAGATGGCCATGCCTTGCCTCAGTGCCATAGCTGGAGCTTTGCCACCGGACTACGTGGACGCCTCCATTAGTACCACTGTGGAGAAGCCTGTTTCTGTAGATGCTCAGGGCAACTTTGACCCCAAACCCATCAGTACTGCTAAGTAAGTCGCGTTGGAGCCAGATGTCTATAAGAAATATAGTATATCATACCTGTGATGACATGCACAGTAGATACCTGTATATGCATTTGCATACACAAGCTGACATATTGCCACAAACATTTTTTTCACAGCATTGCTCTTCCAGAGAAGCTTGAGCACTTTGCCAACAAATATGGAGAGCACTCCCATGAGAAATGGTCTGCAGAGAAGGTAAGGCCAAAGATAAGAACTGTCATCTGGGAAAATGGGTTTTAAATTGCACAGTATTTCAACTAGGAACAAGTCTTGAGTGTTTCTAAGAAAAGCAGTTGGCACTTAAAATGTCTCTCCTTTAGGAAATACTGCATGCAAAATCAGCAGAAAAGCAGCCTTATCCATGTGAAATACTTCAGCTCAATATCTTGATTGTTTTTTTCTTTTCCAATATACGACATTGTTTCCTTTGGTAATGAAACTGAGGACAGCAAGGACTGAACGTACCATCACTCCTTAATGTGTTGCGCATATTTAATCTCTTACCCCGTCTTTCAAATAATAAATCATGTCCTTGAAAGGACTGTGAGGGCATTGAAGATTGCTCCCCCTCAAATATACATCCCTCTGTGCTTGTGCCTCAGGTCCTGCTGGGATGGAAATATGGAGACTGTGTGGATGAGAAGGCCAAGATCCATCCTCAGCTCAGAATCTACAAAGCCCTGACAGAGAAGGTATGAAGAATGTGAGACTTGTGAAGAATAGTAACATTAAAGAGAGAACTTAAAGGCTTCTGGGGATAGTGCTTGTTACCCATTTCTACCTTTGTGCTTCAGGAGAAAGAGATTTACAGATGGCCAATTAGAGAGTCCCTGAAGAGCATGCTGGCAATGGGCTGGAGCATCGACAGGACCAAGGATGGAGAAAGCATGTCTCTACAGAGGGATAGTGAGAAAATGCGAAAGATCTCTCAGGTTTCACAGGTACAGTGCAAAGAATGATGAGACAAACGGTAACATCAAATGTGTTTGTCCTCCAAAAACGTTTGAAAATAAACCTTTTATTATTTTCAAACTTTTATCCATAGCCATTGGCTAACTCTTTCAACAGTAACGTAATCGGTAACGATTTGAGGTTTTTTTTTAATCATTATTTCTAGCCAGCAGTTTTCCCTTGCTCATTGCTACTATTTCAACGATTATCTTCATAATCGATTATATCTTGTATTTTCAGCTAACATTTACTAGTTCAATTATTTATCCATTACTTTTAGCTTAATGAACTATTAATCCATTGCTGTGTATTCGTTTCCTTTAACTGTTTTAACAGTTTATTTGTTACTTTCAGCTAAATATTTCAACTGTTTATTTGTTAATTTTAGCTTACTATTTTAACAGTTTTGTTCCTTACTTTTAGCTAACTATTTCAACTGTATATTTGTTACTTTTAGCTAATTCTTTCTACTGTTTAAGCTTTACTTTAGCTTAGTATTTCAAGTTTTTTGAACATTACTTTTGTCTTACTTTTCTTCAACTGTTTATCGAATACTTTTAGCTACCTATTTCAACAGTTTTGTCCCTTTTTTGCTTCTTTTAGCAAACTTTTCCAACTTCTCTGCTTGCTTACACGTTTTCACACACTCAATTGTAACATGTGCTGCCGGTCCCTGGTCTAGCCTTACAGCTGCTTTCAGTACATATTTTCTTACTTTTAAAACAGTACCACTTGTCAGCATGTACGCAATTATTAAAATTCAGATCAGATTATTTACTGCAGGCAAAAAGCAGATTTTGTTGCTACTGTCCTTGCATAATAGACTGAAAGCAGAATAGTCCTTTTCACAAATGCAAAATCTTGTGTTTTCAACTTGTTGATTTATGACAAAGAACACAGTGTCTCATTGTAAATCTTAATATCTTTGAACATTTCTAGGCAAATGGCTTCAATCCCAGCCCCATAGACACAAGCAACGTGGTCCTATCCAGAGAACTGCAGGTGAGTGACCTCTCATTTGTTTTGTCATGCTTTTTTTCCTATTTTTTTCATCAAACAAACTCTCAGTCTGAATACGAGATGAAAATGAATAATTCTTGAACGTGAATGTGTTACATGGGCGGGACATGCTCCTCTGTGAGATCTACTGATTGTATCTTTCGTCTTTGGTCCAAGGGGATGGTGGAAGTGGTGGCTGAAAATTATCATAACATCTGGGCCAAGAAGAAAAAGAGTGACCTTGGAAGCAGAGGTGATTTTGCTTATGAATTCAATCATAGACTAGACACAGTGATGCCTGCAAAACAGCTAGAAAGAGACCATATGCCTGTGTGGGTGGATGTAAGCTGCCACTCGCTTATTGTTGTTGTTTTAAAATGTGCCTGTGGGCATATGTATACCTCGCCGGTCTCGACTAAATAGGTTCAGCTAAGTGATCTGTCTACATCATCTGCCTTCACGCAAATGCACAGTGGAGAGCTGTGGCTAATCAAGTCTTACATAACACTGAGTTGTCCGTGGTTTCAGGAGGGGGAACACACCCTCTGTTGGCGCCCTTTGACACGCTGACAGCCAAAGAGAAGGCCCGTGACCGAGAGAAAGCTCAGGACCTTTTCCGCTTTCTGCAGATCAATGGCTATAGCATCACAAGGTCAGCAATTTCAGGATGTCGGTCATATATTATCATGTTGATGTAGGGTTACACTGCTTCATAACCTTAATAATAAGTGTTGGTTTCTAGCTAATATCCTATATGTGTTGCAGAGGTTTGAAGGATTTGGAGCAGGATTCCTCTTCCATGGAGAAGAGGTTCGCTTACAAGTTCCTCAAAAAGCTGCTCAAGTATGTCGACTCGGCTCAAGAGTTCATCGCTCACTTGGGTAAGTATGGTAATATTACATACCACCTGACTTCAAGAGACTTAATGTAGTCTTGTTACTTACTATTAAAATATGTATTTATGCTCTCAATCCAGAGGCCATGGCTGCCAGTGGCAAAACAGACAGGTCCCCTCATGAACAAGAAATCAAGTTTTTTGCCAAAGTAAGGATGTGATATAAATACAGCTGCTGTACATATTTAGATAACCCTTTTTGAAATGATATTTTCATTAACCTGATCTTGTCATTATTGATGTCCTCCTTCAGGTTCTCCTTCCTCTCATCGACCAGTACTTCAAGAACCACTCTCTATACTTCCTCTCCTCCCCCAGTAAGAACCTGAGCAGCAGCGGTTACGCCTCCAACAAGGAGAAGGAGATGGTCACCAGGTACAAAATTAAAACGCCTACTTTCATTCACTTACAGCAATATAGAATGACAATAACTCGTTGTCCTTACTCAAAATTCTAAACTCTTGAAATCTTATTTACTTATCTTCTCTCTAAGAATCTACTCATTGTAACTCTCTGATTTCCTTCCTTTTCTATCCATCACACCTCCAGCCTGTTTTGTAAACTGGCAGCTCTTGTCAGACATAGGATTTCTCTCTTTGGTAAGCTGATACACCACTGACAGCAGTGTGTGTGTGTGTGTGTCTGTGTGTGTGTGTGTGTGTGTGTGTGTGTGTGTGTGTGTGTGTGTGTGTGTGTGTGTGTGTGTGTGTGTGTGTGTGTGTGTGTGTGTGTGTGTGTGTGTGTGTGTGTTCTTAAAAAGTGAGTGCTTGTCGTTTTATTGACTCTTAAGTTGGGCATAATTATGTTTTATCATGTCTTAAGTTGGTTTGGTAAACTTGTTTTTGGTTGGTTTTACTGCACTGTGGTCAACATATAAGCTACCAAATACTGGAGCATTAATCTGTAAAATGCCCTTTTATAAACTATTGTAAACAAACAAGGCATGTTCAATGATCTTTGAAGGTGCTGGTAGGCTGAGTTTCTTACCTTTAGGCAGAGCCAGGCTAGCTGGTGCCCCATGTTATTCAGTTTTTATGCAATGCTAAGCTAACCGGCTGGTGGCTGTAGCTGCATGTTTATCGTACAGAAACACAAGAGTGGCATCAGTCTTCTCCTCTAACTCCTGACAAAAAAGCAAATGTCCATATTTTCAAAAATGTTAAACTATTCCTTTAAGTAACGGCAACTAAAATGACAAAAAACTGAATTAAATACTTTAACCCATCTTGCCCTTAACCAGAGGTGTTGATAGATATAGATATTGATCGAATAATCTTGCATCTATAATCTAACTGACCCCTATACCACCATATGATTGGAGGTTGTTGATGTGTGCTACATACACAGACATTAACTCATTGCTGAAATGAAAGGCTCGGGTCAAGAAAGTCCCTTAAACATGGACGACAGTGTGCATGTGTGTGTGTTCACATCATATTGAAATGTTTTGCGTTGTCTTGTAGGGAGCGACTCCACTACCATCGTCAGCTGTCTGCATATTCTGGCACACACCCTGGACACCAGGTGAGCTCTCAAGACTCACAGGGAACCTGGCAGATTTGAGTTTTCTCCTTGACATGAAAACTTAATTTTTTTTTTTATTACAAATCTCAAATGTGGCTGTGTTAGGACAATATTTGTTTGAGAAACAAATCACATTTCTCCAATGTAATGCAATGACGTATATTCTAACCCCTGTAGGACCCCCGTCAGGAGCATTACACAAAGAACATTTTCTTCTATAACAGTTATTACTGTGGTGTCTTGTGGGAGGCGCTGGCATTAACAAAGAACGTTCGCTGGCATTTAAATAAGCAATACAAATTTCATACAGCACATGTTGCCCAAGGCTTATACTGTTCTTTAGAGACAATGTACTGTTTGTTAATGCAGCTCACACATAACAAGGCTAAATGGGTAATGTATTATGTCTTGTTTGTGCTGAAGAGCTACAGCTGATGCCCACAGACTGTCTTTTATTTCCCCTTCCTAGTGAGACACATGAAGGCTTAACAACGGGTAATTCATTTGGCAATATTATGAACTGTGAAATGCTGAAAACGGACTAATCATATGTATGCATTGTGCTTTCTCAGAGTGTCATGCAGTATGCCTACAAGATTGGCAAACTCACCTTGGATTTAAATATTCACCTAATTTATTAAATCATTGATGTTTCAGTGTGAGGGCGGTCAGGTTGTTACTCACGTCTCATATTTCACGACTAAAACCTTAACAGTATTCAAGAGTGAAGAAATTGCATATGTGGCCGTGTCCGACAGTGGGTAAACAGCGTTGTCCTTTGCATATTAAGGGGTATCCAGTGGTTTATTATAGCCCTGCCCTTGCATATCTACTAATTTGGTCTCAGTCGTTTATCACGCTCCCTTTCACTCCATCAGGACGGTGATGAAGTCGGGCTCAGAGCTGGTGAGGGTGGGGCTGAGGACGTTCTTTGAAAACGCGGCAGAGGACCTTGAGAAGACGTTCGAGAACCTGAAGTTGGGGAAGTTCACTCACTCCCGCTCCCAGATGAAAGGAGTGTCGCAGAATATCAACTACACCACCGTAGCTCTGCTCCCCATTTTAACTGCTCTGTTTGAACACATCACTCAACACCACTTTGGAGTCGACCTGCTCTGTGAGTCCCGACAGCAGAGACGTGATCAAACACATTTTGCAAGATGCTGCTGAAGAATTTGATTCAAGTGTCAATGTTAGGTTTAATGTTATACAGTGATTACATGCTGCTTACATTCTGACACCATGGAACATATCTGTCGCTTACTCACACAAATGTACAGTAAAGTTACCAATATAAATATTAATTATCATAATAACAAGGGACTTTTAAATTTGCTTTGTTCCAGTGGATGATGTCCAAGTGTCTTGCTATCGAATCCTGACCAGTCTCTATGCACTGGGTACTGGGAAAAACATCTATGTAGAAAGGTATCTCCTCTTCAACATTGTGTAAAATAATTGAAACCTGAGTGAGGAAACTGATATTCAGTAAAGCTTTCAACCGACCCTCATTCTCTCCGTGTCCCTCAGGCAGCTACCAGCTCTCGGTCAGTGTCTGGCCACCCTGGCTGGAGCCATACCGGTGGCCTTCCTGGAGCCGCTGCTCAACACTTACAACCCCTGCTCCGTCTTTAATACCAAGAGTACCAGAGAACGAGCCAGTGAGTCATATGTAATATTTCTAAAATGAAAGGCTTTTACTCGCGGTGGACCATGGTGGCAATTAAACCGTTATTATTATGGATAATTAACATGTCTGTCTCTTACAACCATCTCGTCATTTTTAGATGTTGTCTGTTTTTTTATGTATATTTTGTCCTAAATGTCATCGTACATTTTGTACATTTTGTACATTTTGTGTTTGTCTGTGCTGTGTGTCGGGCACTCTTACTGTGCTTAAATAATAGTCCATTTGTAAGTATCCCTTCCCTTCTTAACCTATAGAATGTAAACATTGATGTAATTGTTTTTAGTCCTAGGCATACCAGACTCAGTAGAGGAGATGTGTCCTGGGATGCCGCGGCTGGACGGTCTGATGAAGGACATCAATGACATGGCCGAGTCTGGAGCTCGTTACACAGAGATGCCTCACGTTATCGAGGTGGTGCTGCCCATGCTGTGTAACTATCTGTCCTACTGGTGGGAGAGGGGGCCTGAAAACCAGCCAGTCAGCGGGGGCAGTGTCTGCTGCTCCACCGTCACTTCAGAAAACCTCAGCCTCATTCTTGGCAACATTCTCAAGATCCTCAACAACAACTTGGGCATCGATGAGGCCTCCTGGATGAAGAGGATTGCAGGTGGGCATGGTTTGCTTGTCATTTTTTCAAACAACAGTGTTGTAGTTGCATCAATCTCTTAGTTAGCTCATGCTAACTACCCTGTTTTATTTATTACAAAAAATAGAGTTTATTTTAGAAAGAACAGCAAATGACTACAACACTGAGTTTAGAACAGGAAATGAAACCAAACTTTCTCTCTCTTGCATTGTTTAGTTTATGTGCAACCCATCATCAGCAAGGCCCGTGCAGACCTGCTGAAGAGCCACTTCCTTCCTACACTTGAGAAGCTGAAGAAGAAGACAGTGAAGGTGGTGTCTGAGGAGGAGCTGTTGAAGGCAGACAGTAAGGGAGACACCCAGGAGGCAGAACTGCTCATCCTGGACGAGTTTGCCGTACTCTGCAGGGACTTGTACGCCTTCTACCCCATGCTTATCCGCTATGTGGACAACAACAGGTTGGCTCTCTTAGCAGTGAAAGATGGAGTTGCTTAAGATGTTATTGTTTGCAGAAGAAACACAGAGAATGTATTAATCCGGCCTATTTACTGCAGGTCAAGGTGGCTAAAAGAACCAGACACTGACTCCAATGAGCTCTTCAGAATGGTTGCTGAGATATTTATCCTCTGGTGCAAGTCACATGTAAGATTCTCATCTTTATATATGTTTTACTGCAACAGGCATCCTTTTTGGGTAGGAAGACTGATCTTTTTTTATGTTTGTCTTTCCCCAGAATTTCAAAAGAGAAGAGCAGAACTTTGTGGTCCAAAACGAAATTAACAACCTTTCCTTTTTGACCGGCGACAATAAAACCAAGATGTCTAAGGTAGGTTTAATGTGCCTCTAAACACTGTCAACACTTCCCTTTATGGCAGCATATTTAAACCCTTTTAGTTGTGTGTAATGGCACTATGACCCATTGAGGATGTGTGAGAAAGCTTAAAAAACAGGGTTAATAGAATGAGCAAGATGCATGTTAACATTTTCTCAGCCATGTTAACGTTACCACTGTTGTGTTGACATTAACTAGTAAAAGTCCCAAACAATTTTTGAGGAACTAAAAGTGAACACACACACACATGTTACAATCAAGACTCTTATCTGCGTCCTACTTGTGAATGAGAGGAGTAGATAACCTTTTTGCTAATAACATGACAATAATGAAATGGACCTTGACTTACAACTGTGTGTGTGTGTATGAACTTCTGCATGCATGCTTGTTAAAGCAGATGACAGAAACTAACATTCATGCTTTCAGCCCTTGTCAGCGTTACAGAGGTTGGAACATTTCATTTTTGTCTGCCTGGTTTAGCTGTCTAAAGGCAAACAAATGGTTCTCATTGCAGTGCACGTCCATGTGAGGACTGTGTGCCTCCATTAATTGCCCTCTCATCTGCCTTTCTTTTTCTGTCTCTCCCTCTATCTCAAACAGTCCTTTAAGGAGAAGGTAGAGTGATGCAGTGCATGTGCCGTTTACCCGCCAGCTCATTGGCTTATTTGCTCCCGTCGCTAAGCAGAAAAGCCAATAGCTTGTGCCGCTGTGCTATATAGTCTATAGAGTAGTTACATAGTCTGTCACCTGATTATTTGTGACCACCATTCATCACCATGTGTTACATGGTAACTTTGCTCATTCCTCATTGCTTTATGGGCGGAACACATCTCATCAGGAGTGATGAAGCCCAGCCCTTCTGTAGCAAATCATGTGATCACATGCCACCGGTGTGTTTGTAGTTGATGGATTGTGGTACTCTTGTGTGTTTGGCCAATAGTTACCTCATGCTATTTATATGATGTTGTAGTCGATGTGTGATCAGGTTTTGTGTGTGTGTATGTCAGTGTGTATATGTATATATTAATATGGAAATGAGTGTTTTCACAGAGCCAGCTGCTTCAATTTGGCTCAAATGTGCAATTTTCCCTCACTGGTAACATCTTGCTGTCCCAACAGCATCAGTCTGCTAGTTCTGCTTTTCAGCTGAGGTGTGAAACTTCTTAATGCTTCAGTGGAACAGATTCAGTCCGGTCACCGATTTTGCGAGGCCTGAAAAAGAAATGCCTCAATTGCCTTTTGCTCAAATAAGCTGTGAAATAAGCTCCAATAATAGTGTAAATCTATCGGTTACATTTTTGAGAGAAAGTGCTTCAGTGCAACCCAGCAAAAATGGGACAATGGTATTTATTACCTAAAAAGACCAGCTCATTAAGCCGGCAAAACTTCCATCACTTTGTGTTGTCTAAGGTTAATATGATTGTTTTCAGTCTGGGGGACAAGACCAGGAGAGGAAACACAAGAAAAGGCGTGGTGAGTTCTACTCTATCCAGACATCGCTCATTGTGGCCGCTCTGAAGAAGATGCTGCCGATCGGCCTCAACATGTGTACCCCAGGAGACCAAGAGCTCATCTCTCTAGCCAAGACTCGCTACCTCCTGGTGAGACAACTCTCATGTGACTGCATTTGACAAGGGTCTTATGAGATCACAGCCTCAAGTGAAGATCCATCCTTCATTCAAGCAAGAACACTTCTTTGAAACTGCTACATTTTACAATAATCAAGCTTTATATTCCTGTTCCTGCTATTGTTTGATAGAGAGACACAGACGAAGAGGTCAAAGATCATATTCGCCAGAATCTGCACCTTCGAGAAAAGGTGAGCATGAAGTCTCAATATCAAGACTGTAAGTGGTTATTAGCTTCCAAAGGCTGTATATATTGTTTTTCATATCTTTCTTCATATCGCGCTCTCAGTCAGAGGACCCTGCAGTGAGGTGGCAGCTGAACCTGTACAAGGACATAGCGATGATAACCGACGGGCCTCCAGACCCCGAGAGGGTGGTGGACCGTATCCAGAGGATCTCTGCTGCTGTCTTCAACCTGGAGCAGGTCGGGCTTAAACAGTTGTGCATTATATACAAATATATTATGAGCTGCAAATGCTTGTTTCATTAAACTATTGTGAAGATGCAGGGTCAACAATCGTACAGCTTATGGCACTTCATTTACAGCCTTGTGTGTACAGTAGATTGTAAAATCACAACAACAAAGAACAGAATCGACTCCGTGTTGCTCCCAGGGCTTTTAAACTTGGTTTGATTTGGTGACAACAGAACACAAAATTACAGTAATACTTCAAAGAAAAGTACTCTGGGTCGCTTGACCGCTTCTGACTACCACTCTGCTGCACTTAATCTTTCACTCAGGCACAGTCAGCTTCACAATGAATTACCAAAGAAAAACTGGCGTTGAGGAAAACCTGATGAAAATGCCAGTTGTGGTAGAGAATGCCATTCCAGTTTTTATTTATCATGTAGTCCTTACACTAACTTCTTCTATTCCTCATAGGTGGAGCAGCCATTGAGATCCAAGAAATGTGTATGGCAGAAGTTGCTGTCCAAGCAGAGGAAGAGAGCGGTCGTCGCCTGCTTCCGCATGGCTCCACTTTATAACCTGCCTAGGTATGACAGCATCCATCACACCTACAGCCTCTACAACTTTACTGGATATTATACAGCCTTAAAAAAGTCCAACATCACACTCCACATTAAAAAGTTGGAGAGAGCTCCTTCTGATACTACTAGATTGGAAATTTTGTAGCAAGTGTTGTAACATCACCTCTACCTTTTCTGGCCAAATACCACCACACTTTGTTCTTATTTGGTCTGACTCACGTCTCTCATTTTTTTTCAAGTCTTGGGTTCTGACCCTGCATTAATGCACAACCTCCCTCCCTCCGTTTGTAGGACAAATGTCTAGCCCGCAGCTGTTATCAAGGAGTAGAAAAAAAGGGACACTAGCAATTTCATGCCCTGCTGCTCTGTAACTCAATCACAGGAAGTCAGACAGAGAGCTACAGTATGGAGGAAAACAATTATGAGGCCCAACCTGGGGGTGGCCATCTTCAATATGTGCTGAGACGATGCCGCCCGCCTGCCTGACAGCATGACTCATTTATTCAGAGTTGTTGACAGTGAAATATGACACGGCATAGCTCATAATTATTAGACAGTATTTACAATGCAAGCACAATTGACTGTTTATGTTTGGGGTAATAGACTTGTGAGTTTGAAGGCTGGATGTGAAGCTTCTGGATAATGTCTACTCTGCCGGAGTTTCACGCACTCAGATGTCATCTTTTCTCTTTTGTCTCTCTATTCAGCCTTTGTTTTGTCCTCAATGTCACACTCTATTGTACCTCATCCCCTCAGGCACAAAAATAATAATTACTTCCTGAAAGCTTACCGACATATTTGGCTGGAGATAATGCATGAGAACACAGGCTATGACAGTCTTCTCTCCATGCTGACGGTAATATAGCACTGTTCCAATGTTGCTACTGTACGACCCTGCATACCTTTAACTGTCCCTCGCTTTTCTCCAGGCACGGTCTATGCTTCAAATGTAACTCCCTCTAAATTATCCTGCTGGTTTTTCCACTGGTCAATATCTGTACAGCAGTGCAAGGACTAGTTTGACATTTTGGGAGATATTTGTAATTGCTTTTTTTAATTGCTTTGAGTAAGAGGAGAAGATTAATACCACTCCCATGTCTGTATGCTAAATATGAACTTAGAGCCAACCCTTAAATGTCAAAATATTCCTATCTGTTGCTGATGTGCAGGTACATGGGTGCTTAATATAATTAAAATTCATATCAATTAATTAATCTAGGCTAGAATTGCATTTCTGCCTGCTGATGAAAAAAAAGAAAAGCATTGGGACTAGATCAACAGTCTGGAAGAGAGCATGTACGTCACATTTCTGTATTTCTAAGCAACATGACCGTTTCCTCCGAAGTGACCAGTTGGATGTGCCAGTACCCTGAACTAACCAGTATTAACGTCTCCTGAAGGGTCTTCTCCTCTCCTCTCCTCCTCTCCTCTGCTCTGCTCCTATATAACTCAGGCTAATCTCCTCTCACCCTTCCTCAGGCATCGCTCTATTAACCTCTTCCTCCTGGCTTATCAGAGAATATGGATAGAAACAGAGGAGTACTCTTTTGAGGAGAAGCTAGTGCAGGATCTTGCTGTAAGTACTTGTATCATCCCCCAGTGCCATCTTGTTGGTGCTCATGTTCTGCTGGAAAGCTGAGCGTTGACTCTATGCTTTCCTTTACTTGTGACATCATTAAAAGTGCTCCAAATCCACCACAAACCACTGTGTTGCACTCAGTCATCAATAAGCATGACATCACTGCTGATGTCAGAGCCAGCTGATGTATTTCTGACCACCTTGTCCCACCCAACATCTGTAATAGGGCATCCTGTCTAGATGCTTTGACTTACCAATTCAATTTCTGAAAGTTGTGGATTCTTTCTTAAATTTGAACAGCCATAAAACATTGCAGTCATGCATTGAGTTTGTAGAGAAAGCAGAAGAAAAACAGCAGGTAGCTGCTTTCTTTACGTCACAAAAGTGCCTCAAATGTTTCTAGACTTTTTGGCCCATGATAACCTATAGTGTGATATGCAGAGATTGATTAAAAAACACATAAAGGGTTTATGAAAGAGATTAATAAAAATCAATGTTGTAGGCATGCTGGAACTCGTCACACCCTGCTGTGCCTATGGCTGTCTAGATATCTGCTCATAATTCAAATTTTAATCATCATTTCATTATTGAAAAGAAAAAACCCCAATATTTTTTCAAATTATTTGAAATGAAAGCCATAGGGCACGATATAAGAAGTTAGGGGTGTGACAGATGAAAGCTTTATGATCCAGCCAGCCAAGCACACACATTTTTAGAAAAAAGTTCCAATGTGTCTTCTATCATGATCAGTCTCTGCTTTGATGTAAAATGGTAAAAGTTGCTGAAAGTGCAAACTGGACTCATGGAGAGTCATGCTTAACTCCATTTTTCCTTTTAACACTGCTGAACATCATCCGCTGTGTTTGTGCATCTGCCATCGTGTGCATGCTTGTGGTTTATTGTCTGCATGCTATCAGTCTATCATTGTTTTTATCACCTGATTCTCTAAAGGTAAGTGGTGTATGGTTAAGTAGCAGTTACATGTTACTGTAACTACTGTTCATACAAAGCATTTAGAGCTCTCACAGTTGATATTGAGACTATATGCCTGTGCTCCAGTATTAACTTGCATGGGTTTTTCCAGAAAACGCAGCCCAAAGTAGAGGAAGAGGAGGAGGAGGAGGTCAGAAAGCAGCCAGACCCTCTTCACCAGCTCATTCTGCATTTCAGCCACAACGCTCTCACTGAGTGCAGGTGAATACACACTCACTGTTGCACACCTGGCACCCACACGCTTTGCTCCATCTGTGCTGCATAATAGTTTTGGCCTGCCTCTTAGCTAATAAAGAGCTGCATCAAGTATAATCAGCGCTGTTTATTTTTTACTGGGAAGAAACACAAGCAGTTTTTAGTATTTCTTTGTTGTCTTGCAGCTTACTGTACATACATTGCAGTTAACCATTAGTCTGTTAATGCCCTTTTGGAGCCTCGAGTTCGACAGTTCGGGCATCACCATCTTTGCTTTTTGCAAGTTACACGAGAAGGGTGAGCTTGGTACAGCAGAACCAAGAATAACGCCTCAAATTTCTATGAACTCAAAACACTGTGTGAGGGTTAAAGTTCTAAGATGAAAAAACATGTACACTCCCTGATTGAACAACGCCAGGGTAAGGACCTGTCGGTCACAACAAGGCAGACTCATGTTTACAACCTCTACAAAGGTAAAAAAAATCAAGTGGGAAGAGGAGTCGCCTCCTGCTGGTCATTTGAAAGATTGCAAGGTTAAGGCACCTACGCATCGGCCTTCCTCTTCAAATCCGGAGGTTGGCGCCTGGTCACTGGTTACGATGCAAATTGAGATTTGATTAACAAGATAAAACAATTAAATAATAATGCATTTTTATTCATTAAGCTAGCCAACATCCGTTCCACCTTGAACAGATGTTAAGTAAATTTAAGTTCATTGTGCTGATAATGCCTCTTTCATTCTTCACTTGAAACAAACATTTGAATGTAGGACTTTAACTGTGCGGTATGAATAGTTTTCTTATTAATACTTAATAGTTTAACTCCAGAAAACGTCTTACTGCTCATACCTCTGCCCATCCCATCTCCCAATTTATAGTAAGGTAGAAAAGCAAGTTAGTGTTTGCCTGGCACCCACAATCCAATCAATCTGTCCCTGAAAAATGACCAGGTCATCGATCAGAAACATCGGTAAAATAAATTTAACTGAGGTTATTTCCAAATAGGTGTACTAGTCACTTGTTTTAACAAAACCACCACAGTCATAAACTAGAGCATGGACTTAATAAGCAGAAGCATTCTGCTGCGGTAACGATATTAAGTGAGAATCAAGTGATACATTGATGAACTGTAGCTTTACTCACAAGGGAGAAACACAACCAAGTCACAGCTTATTCACAGTCACACCGGTAAAATACCTGGTTTGATTCTGCTTGCAGTTGGCTATCAATTCGTGTTGGTGAAGGAAAGAAGAAAAGTTTGATGGTAAAGAGAACTGTAGTCATTAAGCCGCGGCCTGCCCACTGCGGACCACATTCTCAGTCTGCAGAGCCCTGCAGAGCCCTGGAGGCCCCGCCCCTCTACTACACAGAGCGCTGTTTGCTTGTCCCATAGTTTATTAATATTGAATGTGTCTTGTGTCCAATTGAGCAGTTCTCAAGATTTCAGAAGAACATATCAACACAAAGAGATTCCTTGCTTTATAGTTAGACAAGATTTGATTGTGTGCTACACAAGCTTTAACCACCAGATATTTGTCTTCCTTTTTTTGATAGTTCTTTGGAAGAGGATCCCTTGTATATTGCATATGCAGATATGATGGCAAAGGTACTTCATTCTCTAAATTACTTTTACTGAAATGCATGCCGTTCAGCAAAATTCCGCAGGTTTGACATTCTGCTTTCTCTTTCAGAGTTGCGATGAAGGTGAAGAAGAAGAAGAAGAAGAAAAAGACAAAACATTTGAGGTGCTATTTATTTCTCAGGAACACTGTTCTGTATTTAATTTTGTTTTTGAATCGTATTCAGAAGTGGTGCTTACTGTATTACTTCCTACAGGAAAAGGAAATGGAGAAGCAGAAGATGCTGTACCAGCAAGCTAGACTGCATGATCGAGGAGCTGCAGAGATGGTGCTTCAGATGATCAGTGCCAGCAAAGGTGGGATGAGACACATTTACCTGTCTGTCTTCTTATAACTTCCACCTTTTGTATCTCCACTGAATGATATATGATTTGTGGTCATCAGGTCGACTTGGTGCTATGGTGACTTTCACTCTCAAATTAGGCATCTCTGTCCTCAATGGTGGAAACATACTGGTGCAGCAGGTACACGCCTATCAGCATGCACAACATTAATATTCTAAATGATTCCTTTTGTATTTCTTTTTGTAATGTTTGTTAATGCTATAGCTGACAGGAAGTAAACTTGGACCAAAGATGTTGCCTTAGCAACAGAATGGTAGTAGCATCTTTAGCATCAGCCAACTATTTATTGTGCTTTTATTTTGATGCAGAAAATGCTGGACTACCTGAAGGAAAAAAGAGATGTTGGTTTTTTCAAAAGTTTGTCTGGACTGATGATGTCTTGCAGGTAATAAAGCCACGACCAATTATCACACACTAAACACCTGATTTACTTTTTGTTGTGTTTCTCAGCTGCAATTAAAAGGAAAACTCCATCAATTATACACAAAGGCTCAGTTTACCCGTGAAAAGAGTTGTGTAATGTCTTCTGTGGCTCCGTTGGAGCTTTGTCAAGTCTGAGAAAGTAACCCTGATGATGTCATCGGGGTTACTTTCTGAGCTTGAGCTTGGATACCAATATTGTATAACAGAAGGCCTCAATTACAGAATGGGGCTGTTAAATAAAGTGTTTACCAATCAGGAAGGCTCTAATGAGAATATTCTATTGGTTGAATCATGGGAAGTGTAGGATCCAGTGTTTCGACCTTTATTAGGCATTAAAAGTCAAGATAATATCAACCATTTTTTTAAACAATTGTATTTTGAACTTTCTATTATGAATTCAATAACTTCGTGGAGTATTCCTTTAAAATGCACACTGCAGAAATACATAATTTAGAAATAAAATGTGTCATAGGTGAGGTTTTGTATTTCATCTCTTATAGTGTCCTGGACTTAAATGCATTTGAAAGGCAAAATAAAGCTGAAGGTCTGGGGATGGTAACTGAAGAAGGATCAAGTAAGTGAGGATGCTAAACGTGGTAGACATCTCTGAGACCGAGATCTTTGTAAACTGCCACTCGCTGTAACAGAGGTGGCCGAGACCACAGCGCAGGCTAAAGAGATGTCACTGAGGACACACGTGGAAATCGTATTGTGGCATGATGTGTCTCATTCTGGCTCATGCCGTTAATGTCCTTTTAGTCAGGCGTGTTATCAGCTGCAAGACGAATGACGGAGCGTTAGCTTGGCGAAACAGCTGCTCCTTAGTTTGCCGTTTGGTGCGAGCCCATCTCCATGTCACGTGTGTCACTCGTGTGTCATGTTGTATGTCATCATCATGCAGGTAAACCTGTGCTACTGTATGTCTTAGTCCTGTCTGGGCCCTCAAAATCACTCAGTCACAAAGTACATCCACATAAAAATCCACATTTAATCAGAGGTCTATTTGATCTGATGGGTTGCATACAGTATAAAAATATGTTTTTCTCATGCATATTACATCTCATATCACCTCATGAGCTCAGGCATAAGTGATGGTAACTGTTAAGTCTGTCTAACCTGTAGTCCAAACTCCTGCCTAGCGGCAACCTGTACTTTAAGACTTTGTTTAATTGTAACCGCATGTCAATGTCTCCAATCAATGTGAGTATGTTAAGATATATCTATAGCGCTATCACTCTCTCCTGTTCCTACTTCTTCTGATTGAATATCAATGTCTTCTCCTTTGCTTATGTCTGCTTTTGTTTTGTTTGTTTGTTTTCTTCTGATCATTTTTTAATCTCATCGGTCGCAGTCAACGTGAGTGAGCGGGGTAAATACATGGTTTAGATTCTACTCATTCTATGCAATGCTGACATCTTGATTGCTCTCCGTTCAACTCCCTTTCCTCATTCCCCTCCAACACTTCTCTTCCTCCATTCCTCCTTCTCCCTTCTCCTGAATGCAATAAAGCCACTTTCTTAGTAGCTTGGACTGAAGGAACGCATGCATGCTTCTATGACATTGGGATAGATTGTTCAGTCAATGGTCAGGCGTCCAAAACTGATTCAAATCTCTCCACTTCTTCTTTTGTAAGAAGTCAGTGCTTGTCATCTGTGTGGGACCTTTTCGTTTTTTACATTTATTTTAATGATACTAACCAGCGTGTAATAATAAATAAATCTCCCAAAGCTTTGTTTGTAAGAAACAACAAAACTTTGCTGGTGTTTAACAACAAAGCCCAGTTTTATTCCTATTATAAACCTTGTTTTTATTTGTCAAATGATGCACTATACGTCGTCTGAACCTCAAATATAGTGCACATAATTTGATGCTGTTAGATTTCTAAGAAAATAAAACCTATGCAAGCCCTTATGCCTGTACTGACATTAAAATGATGGGTCTCTGACCTTGTAATCTCTGAAAGAGGCAGTTAATCTTGTTTCCTGTCCTCAGGTTCCAAGGTACTGCAGAATGACGAGTTCACAAAGGACCTATTTAGGTTTCTGCAACTTCTCTGTGAGGGCCACAACAATGGTAGGTCGACACTTAGAAGAGGTGCATGTCAACACAGTTTTAGAAGCTGGGTGGTGTGAATGTACTCGACTACAATTGTTTCATCTTATTTTCTCAATTTTGTTTAGATTTTCAGAACTTCCTGAGGACTCAGACAGGAAACACAACTACAGTTAACATCATCATTAGTACTGTAGACTACCTACTTAGACTCCAGGTATTTTATTACGGATCTATTAAAAAAAAATCATATATTAATTCATGTTCTTTAATGTCCTAAATCATTGTATTCTTCCTTCTTTTAGGAATCCATCAGTGACTTCTACTGGTACTACTCTGGTAAGGATATTATAGATGAGGCAGGTCAGAGGAACTTCTCCAAAGCACTGGCAGTGGCCAAGCAGGTCTTCAACTCTTTAACTGAGTATATACAGGTACCATATCACAACACACTGCACCACAAACAAGCACTTATTGAAACCTAGAGCTTAAAAGTCTGACTTTGACGCTCTGTGATAATCTCTCCTCTCTCTGTACCTACTGTGCTGTATGCCGTGTGCTCCAGGGTCCATGTATTGGGAACCAGCAGAGTCTGGCTCACAGCCGGCTGTGGGATGCAGTGGTGGGCTTCTTGCATGTTTTTGCCAACATGCAGATGAAGTTATCACAGGTTTGTGTTTAATATCTGCAATAAAGTGTTGATGCTGATATGTTTTGTACTGAAGTACAGTTTTAGAGTATTTTTACTTTAGTATTTTTTTTTATCCCCTCCATGTATTTGTCCGCTACTAGTATAGCTGCAGAGTAAGATTTTACATACAAAACATATGATGCAGTTTTATAGATGAAAGTACCCATGAGTTTATAAAGTGGTGATAATAGCTCCACTACGTCAACTGCTAGATTGAATTTATGAAAAAATTAAAAAAAAACCTCTTTATTGGACAGTTTTATTGTAAAGATATGAGAACAATTACAGGGGGAGAGAGGGAGGTGTGACATACAACGGAGGAATCCTGCTAGAATTGAATCAGGGTTTGCATTAATGTATGAGAAGAAATGTAACCTTTGGTGTTTAAGCCATATGCCATTCAAGAGCTCTAACTGTATGATGTGTGTATTAATCATTTGGCTCCCAGATGTTTCCAAGATTAAATTGCTGCTTATACATTAATACATAAGGGATCATAATCCAATAAAATAAAACCATTAATAAAAAGGCCACTCTGCATGATTATTGTTTACCATTTTAATACATGTGAAAAAAGTTTAATTAAAAAAATAAATTGAATGGCAGTATTTCTACTAAAGTTAAAATCTGAATATTTCATCCACCAATGGTGTGTGTCTTTGTCAGCCAGAGGCTTTGTTACAATATCTTCAGCCACTAGAGGTCTCTCCAGACTCATGGATAACCTCCGGTTACTGCAGTACAATTACATATGTCATTCCACTCAGCTATATGATGTATGACTCCCATCATCTATATGTCCTCTATGCCCAATAAGCCAGAAAGGGGATGAAATTCAGTCCCCTAAGCCTATCTCATGGTCATCAGAAAAGACAGTAGTAGCCGGTATGAGGGGGAGCCCAGGTGGAGGAGTTTGAATTTAGCGCATCAAAGTACGTCTGAGATTTATGGCATGCTGAATACAGACTCCATTGAGACCCTAAATGAGTCAGACCGACCTAGCCATCTGCTCTTCGACAGTTAAATAACATTAACCCTGGGGCTGATGGATGGTTGTTGCCTAGAAGGCCCTTCTGGGGAGGGCCATTGTGGGTCCCCACAATCTGAGGCAGCCTTGATCTCTCAGGGATATTAGACAGGATGGCCGTACTCTTACAGGGAGGCCATCAGTAGCCTGTGTGATATACTATAGTGTGTAACAAGGTCTCCTTTTTTTTTTTCTTCTCCTCACAGGACTCCAGCCAGATTGAATTATTGAAGGAGCTGCTTGACCTTCAGAAGGACATGATCGTCATGATGCTCTCCCTTCTCGAAGGTTTACCTTTTGATGACTCTCTTTTATGACTTTCATCAAACAGCTTTGTATGCGTGGACTGTAATGAAATATTTACCCAAGCAGCTTAGCTTAGTCTGCACTGATTGTTAAGGCTTATTACTTTTATTGTGTGTTCTGACCAATTTTGCTTTGGTCTCTTTCTCCATTACTTCACAGGTAATGTTGTCAATGGTACAATTGGCAAACAAATGGTGGACACCTTGGTGGAATCTTCCAGCAACGTGGAGATGATCCTTAAGTTTTTCGACATGTTCCTCAAGCTGAAGGACTTGACCACCTCGGACAGCTTCAAGGAGTACGACCCCGAGAGCAAAGGGGTCATCTCCAAGAAAGATTTCCAAAAGTCCATGGAGAACCAGAAACAGTATTCACAGTCTGAGATTGAGTTTCTTCTCTCCTGTGCTGAGGCTGATGAGAACGACATGTTCAACTACGAGCAGTTTGTGGAGAGATTTCATGAGCCCGCCAAGGACATTGGCTTTAATGTAGCTGTGCTGCTGACTAATCTCTCTGAGCATATGCCTCATGACGCTCGCCTCTCAACGTTCCTCGACCTGGCTGAGAGCGTCCTCAGCTACTTCGAGCCTTACTTGGGTCGCATTGAGATCATGGGCGGAGCCAAGCGCATCGAGAGAGTCTACTTCGAGATCAGTGAGTCGAGTCGCACCCAGTGGGAAAAGCCTCAGGTGAAGGAGTCAAAGCGGCAGTTTATCTTCGATGTCGTCAACGAAGGTGGTGAGAGTGAGAAGATGGAACTGTTTGTCAACTTCTGCGAGGACACGATCTTTGAGATGCAGTTGGCTTCTCAAATTTCAGAGCCCGACCCGGTGGAGCGCCCAGAGGAAGATGAGGAAGACAACCAGAGCGTGGTGGAAAACCAGGAAGAGGAAGAGGAGGAGATGGTGATGTTTGAGTCTTCTTCTGCTTTTACAGTTGCCTGCATCTCCCTGAAAAAAAGCCTCGGCCACTTCCGCCAGCTGCTCACTCTCAAGAGCATGAGGCGGCAGTACAGAAAATTCAGGAAGATGAGCATCAAGGAGATGGTGCGAGGCTTCTTCTCTTTCTTCTGGATGATCATCACAGGCCTCTTCCACTTTGTCTACAGCCTGGTTTGGGGTTTCTTCCACATCTTGTGGACCACTATGTTTGGGGGTGGCCTGGTGGAAGGGGCCAAGAACATGAAGGTCACGGACATTTTGGGAAACATGCCAGACCCCACCCAGTTTGGGATCCACGGAGACGTGTTGGAGATGGAAAAGATGGAGGCGAGTGAAGCGTCGGCGTTGGCAGAGATGGGTCAGATGTCACAGGGAGATGCGGGAGAGGCGGACCTGATGGCCGAGTTGCTGAACATACAGCCCAAGAAGGAGGGAAAGCACGGGGCAGAGCCCGGTTTGGGGGACGTGTCTGAGGTGGTGGTGGGGGACGCTCCATCCATCGCTAGCGCTGTCAAGCAGAAGAAGTTGCAGGTCAGTACTTATGTTAAACCAAGTTGAATAAGGGTACTTCTATTCCTAATCATTGCCTAACTGATAGAAACTTGAGACGTTGCAACATTATGAATGACATTTTACTTGACAGACAATTTTTTGATATTGGAACACATTGTTTAAGTTATTGATGTTCAAAACTATGTATTTGTTATAGTTGGCTGCAAAGAAGAGGGATGTAAATGGAGACCACAAATCGGATTCAGAGAAAGGAGAGTGAGTGTTCTTAATTTGCTCATTGTTCTTCCTGAGTGGATCAACGATACATCTTTTGTGTGATTATAGGATCTTTAAACATTTTCTAATGACGTTAGATAGTAATGTATTGCTGTTTCGCCAGTTTATTTTTTACACTTATACATTTTAAAGTTCCCCTAAAAAAACATGTCAGATATTTTAGTCCTGATGGGATTTGATGTGGGTTGTATGTGGCTGCCTTTAATTGAAAAATCTCTGTTGCAGTTCAGAAGATGGTGAGAAGAAGGACCATGACAAGTCTAAAGACGAACCCCCTCCAGAGCCTCCGGTGGGAAAAAAAGCCCCGAAGAAGAGGGTCGGCCAGAAGAAAGAACTGCCGGAGGTCTTCATGGCCGGCTTCTTCGCTGGCTTGGAGATCTACCAAACCAAAATGCTGGTCAGATATTTCCCTCACAGCTGTCTTAAAAAATAAGACCATAACTATGAGCTAAAGTATGTTAAGAGAATGCAAAACAGCGTGTTGCATATATAGAATTTATTCAGAAATCATTGTTTTCACAGAATTACCTGGCCAGAAACTTCTACAACCTCCGCTTCTTGGCGCTTTTTGTCGCCTTTGCTATCAACTTCATTCTGCTCTTCTACAAAGTAAGTTTCAAATGAAGTCATTATTATGTCTACAGCATTGTATCCAGCATCAGGGTTGAATATGCTTTGGTAAACATCTTTTAAAAGTTTCATTGTCTTTCAGGTGACCGGTGATTACTCGGAAGATGAAGACCCCTGGAATGGTCGAGGCAGAGCTGGGGAGGAGGAGGAGGATGAGGGTGCACTAGAGTATTTTGTCCTGCAGGAGAGCACAGGTTACATGGCACCAACGCTTCGCTGTCTGGCTATACTTCACACTATCATATCATTCCTGTGTGTAGTGGGATACTACTACCTGAAGGTACATTAACATCAGCTGACAAAAAAATACACTTATGTTTTGTTTTCACCACAGATTTAGTATTTTTGTTTCTTATTGAAGGTATAATACCAATAGCCAGAAATTATATTATTTTTCCTATATTAATTCATCATTTCTGCACTTGAGTTAAAATAGGAACAATAAACAATAATAGATTTTTAAACAACTTTTGTAAAATATCTCAACATTGCTCTTTTCAGTTTTATTTTTCAGTATAAGAACTTAGAGTATGAGCACAGTCATGTAATTTCTGTTGCTTTTAGACAGACTGTATATGCAGCACGTTGATATTAAACACTACAATGTATGTAACTGTATATTATTTCCTTTATTGCACTAATGACGCAGCCAAATTCCTTTTGTGTCCAAGGTGCCCCTGGTAGTGTTCAAACGTGAGAAGGAGATAGCAAGGAAGTTAGAGTTTGCCGGCCTTTACATCACCGAGCAGCCATCAGATGATGACATTAAAGGACAGTGGGACAGACTGGTCATCAATACTCCGTGAGTGAACTGCAGTACAGCTATTCTACGGAGTCATTATCTTTATAAACAAAGGATCAATGCTGATTTGTTTGTTTTTTTGCTCTTTTTACCAGTTCCTTCCCCAACAACTACTGGGATAAATTTGTCAAACGCAAAGTAAGCTTATTTCTTTTGTGTCATCTGTTTCAAAAACAACACACAACAAACCCATTTGGTGAGACTTGATTGTGAATTATTGCTGCTTTTTGTAGGTAATCAAAAAGTATGGAGACCTGTATGGAGCTGAGAGGATAGCAGAGCTGCTGGGGATGGATAAGAGTGCTCTGGATTTCAACCCTACAGAGGAAACTGTCGCCAAGGAAGCTTCACTGGTGTCATGGTGAGAGATGAGACAGATAAAGAGCAGTCAGGCTCTTACAGATGCTTGAAAAGAGTAAAATGTTATAAATATAAAATGTTAGCCCCTCATATCAACGTTTTTATTTTTGGCCAGGTTGAGCTCAATCGACACAAAGTACCATGTGTGGAAATTGGGGGTGGTGTTCACAGACAATGTAAGTTTGAATACATGAGTCATTTTTCTGTTTTGAGGTTTTATGGATGGCAGAGTGAATTATTCGATGGATGGGTGCCTCAAATAAGTTGATTAATATAATGAACAAACAGATGAATTCTGATCATCCTCTCATTTTGTTTCTCTGCCAGTCATTCCTGTATCTAGTATGGTACACCACCATGTCCATCCTCGGCCATTACAACAACTTCTTCTTCGCTGCTCATCTGCTGGACATCGCCATGGGGTTCAAGACCCTTCGCACCATCCTCTCCTCCGTCACACATAACGGCAAACAGGTAAGGATGAGGAGGATGCAGGTCTTCCTTAAAGCAGCAGGGGTCACTGCAGAGTTAGTTTTTCTGTTGGGTTGTAACCATCTCCTGTTCATTCCCTGATGTGCAACCACAAGCCACTTTTATCACAGTTTCCATGTTCCTGCCCCACTGATGGCATTTTGAGTAATATTATTGGCAAGCCTGTCGTTGGCTCTGTCAAATAGTGTAGACCCATATATCTGTCTCACTTTTTTGTGTATTTTTTTCCACAAACTTAAAGCTTCTTTGCTTTTTGACCACCAGAGTACTAGACCTTTTATATTCTAAAATATTAACAACATGGCCGTCCAATTTGATTTTGTATCTCGTCACCTGAGTAATCCAACTCACCTTTTAACTCTGATTTGGTCTACCAACTCCTGGGAGATATACCTATATGTTTCGCTGCACTTTCTGTACATGGTTGGTAATGGCAGGTGTCATACTTGTTTCACCTTCTGTTTAACATTTTGTAATGGATTATCAATGTTTAAATGCTGCTGGCTTGAGCAGAAAATGTTTCATTTAGTAAATATTTCATTGTGTGAATTTGTGTATCTTTACATCCAATAATTGCATCTCTCCTTCATGAGAGAATTGAGAGAAATAAGGCAAAAGGGAGAGATACAAGTGGAGGAAGGGAGGATGGGTACTGTAAATGTGAATTTAGATTCTCCCAATATGCTTTGACATTTGAGTTCAAATGGCTCACTCCCAATGCTGTTTTTGCAGGGGGGTTCTCATGTCAACTGCCCAGAGGCACCAATCAAAATTTAATGTCACCTCAATCTCAAAGGGTGGAAATGCTCCTAAATGACGAGGCCGCGAGGAATCTGTGTGCAGATCAATCGCACTAACGATCCAAATGCAGTTCACTGTTGTCATCAGTGTGTGAGCTGTGTGTAGTTCTACGTCGGACATAAACATTTATTTATATAAATATAAAACCGATGCGTGTGTGATTGGTTACTACGCCAAACTCTCTCATCCCTTCCACTCATTAGAACTCTTCCCATCTCACCACCTGCTCTTCGGTCGCCGCCATCAATCCCACTGCGTTCCACATAGAAAGCTGGCAGCTTTGTTTAGTGCGTTTCTTCACCAAAGTTAGACAGGAAGCTGGAAGTGACATTTCACTGACTGCCATCTCCGTCTTCACTAAAGCTGGTGTTGACAGTGGGCCTGCTGGCAGTGGTGGTCTATCTCTACACTGTGGTGGCCTTCAACTTCTTCAGGAAGTTCTACAACAAGAGCGGGGATGAGGACGAACCAGACATGAAGTGTGACGACATGATGACTGTGAGTATCAATCACATGTATTTTAATAAAAGACACGCAGAGATACCGACACTCTGACTCTAAGAGGTGCGTACTCACCCTCCCTCTGTGTTTTCACAGTGTTACCTGTTCCACATGTACGTTGGGGTGAGAGCAGGAGGGGGCATCGGGGACGAGATCGAGGACCCAGCTGGAGACCCCTACGAGCTCTACCGCATCCTATTTGACATCACCTTCTTCTTCTTTGTCATCGTCATCCTCCTGGCCATCATCCAGGGTAAACTCCTTTTGTAGCCAGAAATGCAAAGACACTGGTATTCCTCACAGACTTTACTGCAATACTCCTCATCACAGTAGTAGATCCACATGACACTCTGTACTGTTTCGTTAGGAAGTGAGGGGGTGTAAGCTGTGGTTTCACAGTTACAGTATAGATGATGTGCTCACAGCAAATCCTTTGTGGTTGCAGGTTTGATCATTGATGCCTTTGGAGAGCTGAGAGACCAGCAGGAACAAGTCAAAGAGGACATGGAGGTGAGAGTAGATCTGATTCTCACCCGTATTTGCCAACCTAAGTACTGAGGGGGGGGGGGGCAGTGTTTACTGTGTGATTGGGAAATTTACAAAAATGTATTTGATAATTGTTTGACATATTGTATTAATACATTTTTTGGAACATTAACTGTAAAGGCAAACATATTAATACTTAATCATATTAGTGATAATGATCATAGAATGGACAGTGAAATTGAGAGTATAATATAATTGAGCCTGGATCCAGACATGGTGTAATTATGAATGCTATTTTAATGAGCATCTCTGTTGTAATTAATTGTAAGCCATAGGCCTACTTTAAAAGTAGCCCAAAAAATGCTTGAAACACTGGCCGCTCTTGTGCAGTAGCCTATTTACATGCTGATAGTTGTTACATTTATTTGCTTACGGTTTGTTTACCATGCTGGTAATTTAAGTACTTAATCTATTTGATATTAACAAAGGAGAAAGGCTCATATTTATATATAAGACTTATACCACTGTTATACAAGTAAACTGAAAAGTAAACCTTCCTGTGTAAAAACAGAGGAGTACCCCTTTAACAATCCAGCAAAATGAGAGCAGGTGCTCTTATTATTTTCTCATTTTCTGTCCTCAGACTAAATGTTTCATCTGTGGGATCGGTAATGACTACTTTGACACAACGCCTCACGGCTTTGAGACTCACACCTTACAAGAGCACAACTTGGCAAACTACCTGTAAGTATTCCGCTTTCAAGTGTTTTGTAAAACCTTTTCTAATGCAAATGTGATGATGATAGTGGTCTGCCACCAACATGTGTTGCGTCTTTTCTGTAATTTAACCACGGGATTGATGGCTTTAGCACGTAACCACAGCATCAGGGCCAAAGTCCCTAATAGCCGCAGTGATCCAGAACACTAGATCCCTTCAGGTATTCGTTCCATCTGTCTCTGTGTTTCCCCCGCACTCCCTGCTTATCCAGTGTTTCAGTGTAATGCCCGTGACAATAGAAAGTCTCAGTCCATTTGCTCTCACTGTCAAGCCGCCCGGAGGATATCAGAGCGACCTCATTATGTTGCTTCATTACTATTTAATGCCTTTATTGGAAAATAGGTTTGTGATAGCGTGCTCTCATACAGTATTCATCATGATTTGGCAGTCTGCGATGCCAGCAGAGATACAGGGTCCAGGTGCCATTTACACTTTACACTTTACAATTTGGTAAAACAACAGGTGATTCTGTGATGTTTCTCTGTTTCACACAAATCGTCTCTAGTAACACAGAATGTGACATTTCCTGTAATGAGGTGTTGGGGAAATCAGATGTGCCTCAGCAAAGGCTTCTTTCTACTCTCATTTATTTAGGTAGGAGAATGTGAGAGCTTGTCGTAAATTTTTTGGTGTGACATTTTGTGTTTTGTCTCATTGTCCTGGCTTTCTCTAAAGGTTCTTCCTGATGTACCTTATCAACAAGGACGAGACAGAGCACACGGGCCAGGTACAGTATGACTCTACACTAATGACCTTTCTCTGAGCAGTCTGTAGACAACCGAAAATCATGGAATTATAAAAAATGATTATCCTGTCGCTGTCAGAGATAATGTGGTTTACTGTGATTTAAGGGAAATTCCTTATTGCAATTTTTCTATTTCATATTGTTGATTTGAGTTGTGATTTATTTTCTTTTAATTAACTGCACGCCATTATTTTGTGTTTACTCAGTATTGAATAAGATATATAAGCATTATCACAAACATATCTCTTTTTACGTTCAATTATTCAGATAAATAAAGCAGTAATTCATTGTTTGTCCAGTGTCCCATAGAATCATTGACCAATTTAGCTCACCTTTATTAGGATATTTCATTTGCTTTAAAACGTGTCATATATCGATGATATTCAAATACATTTATGAAATGCAAAAGTGCCAACTGCATGTTTTTGTCATATTTGCAACTGCATATTTTCCTTTATGGTAAAAATGACAAGTCTAGTTTAAATGTTTCAAAGCCCTGAATCCTGAAAGTAAAACAATAACATGATAATCCTAAAAGTTGAACTGTAAGATTTCGAATAATTGTGTTCACCACTTCTGTCATTTACACTAAACAACTACGTAGCTACCTGCTTGCTGCCTGTCTGAAATTGATATTCAACAAGACACACATTTTATAAACAATAGAAAAAATTTAAATGATACAGAAACCATTTATTTTACCAAAATGTACAAACACAAGCATTGAAAGAGTGAGCATAATAACCAGACAACAGACACATTAGTTTTCTGTTGTTCTATAAGCTCACACAATTAACTTTATTTGACTACAGTTGAGTACATTTGTGACATAAATTTGGCTCTAACAACTGCTGACATTATTGATGCCATAATGACAACTACAATTGCAGTTGCAACTTAAACATTTACCCCCATTTATTTTTTTTGTCTCAGCATAATTTTGAATGCACATGCGTATTGGTTTATGTCCAAATGGTTTATTACTTAGGTAGTCATTTTGAGGATCTCTTTACTTTCCATGTTTGTGTGTGTCTGCCTCCAGGAGTCATATGTGTGGAAGATGTACCAGGAGCGCTGCTGGGATTTCTTCCCAGCAGGAGATTGTTTCCGCAAACAGTACGAAGACCAGCTTGGATAGAGCCGATGCATCCTCTTTACCTCTATCCTTATCAAGTGGGCTGCTGGAACATGTAGTCCTACATACAGCTGCTGGACTACAACACCACACAGTCTTCCCTCCAATGCTTCAGGCTGGCTGGAGGAGAGACCAAACTACTTTTTTAATCTAAAAAAAGAGAAACGTCTCCAACCCCGTGTCAGTGCCAGTCTTTGAGGATCCGATACGTAACTTGCCCAGACATTTCGTTTTTTTAGGTTTTGGGACTCGTCTTTGACAGCGTGTTGCCTTTTACTCCACATAACTCCAAGTCATTGCACAAATTTTTTTGGGTCTTTTTGAGAAACACTGGGTTGTGTGGGGTTACGGGACAATGTGTCAGTCATATTATGCACAAGAACCCAACTTCAATATTTTCATAATGTTGAACTTGAGACTTAATGCCAAAAGAAAAGTGGAGGAGTTCAGTAGATTTACATTGTGTGCAAAAAATGTGACGTGAGAAGTTGTTCTTTTTCAGATGTTGTAAACTTGCATATTGAGATACAGTTTTAGAATGAAGTGGCAAAAAGGTTTATTATGTAGGATAAAAAAATGCCTAATTTTTTCATGAAGTGCCTTAAAGTACTGTATCTACATTACAATGAAGCTATGCAAAACCCTTGTTTCTTCTTTATTGTATGTAAGTACAGTAATTCTCCTGGAGCAGCAACAAGTAGCTGTCCAGATACGTAGTTTGTGGCTGAACTTTCTCGTTTTTCAACAGCATTTGATTGATTTGACAGATTTTTATTTGCTGAATGCAGCATAACTGCAAATGTTTAAGGTACAAAGTGTAAAAATGACTCATCAGAATTTACTGATTTCAAACAGAACAAAAATGTAATTGCTATTGTATGGCCATTTGTATGTAGTAGCTTTGCGGATCTGTGCATTTCTTTTGATGGAAAAAAATAAAGAAATCAATGCAAGAAGTATTTGTGTTTGTGCCATTCATTAGGATTTGGTATTTTAAATACACCCACAAAAAGTACATTTCAACTTTTTGAACTGTTAACCTAGCTGTTCACATGAGCATCATAACAGGACAAGTTATTTCAAGTCCTAAAGCTCTGAGACAGTGAGTCAAATCGGCCTCAAAAATCAGCAAGATGCAACAGCTGCCTCTGCGGCTAATCCAAATCTTTTCAAAATAAGATACCTACTGTGTGCAAACAGCCCTTGGCTTCAGTTCTTAGTTAATTTGAATCAACCCAAACCCTCAAAGCTATATCATAGCCGTGACCATCCTGCAGCTTTTAATTACAGTGTGGTAAGTAGATGTGCTCTTCTGGTTTGGTCAGAGAGGTAGGACGAGGCCCCAGTGGGCCGCATGATGGAAGTTTTAGCCCTATTACCCATGGTGCCACCTGTCAGCCCGCATCATGTCACCACACCTCAGGCACCACACAGGGCTGCAGCCTGCTGCTGAGAGCAGCTCTGCCTCTACTTACGCCTGTAACAGCTCCAGCATGTTGACTGGCTCTTCTGGTTCCAGCACACTGCTGAGGAAATTGTATTTAGAAGATTAAAAAAAGTCATTTATTGGCATCATTCCTCAAAAAATTAAGTTACTGCAAGATTGAAAAGACACATTAATAGATATTTCTTAGAAAAAAGCTATAACTGTCATAGTAAATATTTAGTTAATGTGGTTTTAGGTGCACTGTGTAAAAAAATAGATATCAGAGGAAACTCAATTCAAAGTTTCAGTTATTATATTCTATGCTCTAACAAGCCGCTGCATTATTTTGCATATTATATGTCCGATATGGGAACGGGAGAAAAACAACAATGTGTGAAGTCAAGGATGTAATCATTCCTAATAATTTGACATAATGAAAGCTTTGGGAACTCTTTCTCAACATGAAATGGTTAAACAATTAAGCCATCAAATAACTGGAGACATATAATGCCTATTACATTCTAGTTTGTTATCTCTGGTGGCAGCTAAATGAGGTTAGGCCTGTAATTTGTGCGCTCAAATGGCTTGATGAGGGAATTTATTCCACATTAGTCATGTTTCAACAAATATTAGATATATTGGACTTTTTCATGAATTGTCAACATCCAATTCGGTTTCCAGCAAACCAAACAAGCCTGAAATATGTTAATGTAATATACAATTAGCTAACATACAATCTGATTGTGTGTAATATACCCTGTGCAGGCTCAATAGAGAGACGATTCTGAGGATGTTTTGTCTAGTGCTCACTCATTGCTATATTCAAACTCAAGCTATACATTTATTCTGCTCTATCAAAATACAAGAAAATTTACCCTAGAGACCATCTTGCAATGAGATCACACCAAGTGCGATGCCAAAATGGGCCAGGGTCCTGAAGTCCCCGCTTCCTGACCCCTACTTCCAGCTCCCTTGCTCGGACCACACCTATCTTCGAGCTTGGCCTTCATTTTAATCTCAACTACAAACCTTTAAGGTCTAGTGACTGCGTCTTGCACAACCCATGACAAAATCTGTCCACAGAAATATAAAAACTTGGCATAGAACTCGAAACCGTCTCTCTGGTAGTTCCTTCTACAGGACCACCAGGAACCATGACGACACACACACACACTCACAAGGTGAAAACAACACCAGTGTCGCTGTCAAACTCCCCTGAGAAGAACTGACACATCAAAGTGCCTTACACAGTTCCTCCATTATGTTACCTGGGACACGGTTCGGAGAGAGGGTCATTCAGACAGCAGCTTGTTGCCAACAGCTCCTCACACACATACACCAGGGGCTCGGCCTCCAACACAGAGCTGTGATTAAACAGGACACATGGCCAGAGAATGACACAACCCAGGGGACAGTTTAAACGTCATTCCAACACTGTCCTCTTCAGGTAGAAGTCGAGACAGCTGTCTGTAATTTAGATGACTCTAAAACTTGTATAAAATATTTGTTTTGGTTGACATCAGTGGTTTAAAATGACATTGAACTTTAAGTGCCATGAGGAAATATTAGCCCCTAATCTGTGGGGCTAATATTTCCTATTTGTTTGTGTAATCTTGCTGTAAGATATAACACCTGAAAGCCGTATCCGGTCTGTCAGTTCCTTGTGTGCGGCGCGATGGAGTGACAGGTCGGGAGAAAGAATGAGAGCAGCTTGAGTCACAATCCTCGCTGTCACCTTCCGCCGGCAACCTGCAGAGAAACTTCCAACTGGTGTCAAGTCACTGCATATCATCCTGCTGATGTATCCAGTCACTGTTGAGCCTTTCAATCAACATCACACAACAAACAACACCTTAACAGCTAAACCCAATATGAAGAGGAAGAGAGGCAATTTGGGTATTTCTCCTTCTCCTTCATTAAACAAGCTTAATCAACTCTGAAGGCCTATTTTTTACTCAGTTTAAACACTAAATGTTGCCAATTCAAGACATTTCTTTTAAAGAATCCTTGTATCTGGAAGGTACAACTACCTTCAAACACTAATGAACTAGTGTTTAGTGAGTGTACCTACAGTCTACACCTGGGGCTAATGTGGGTATATGTGTGTGTGTGTGTGTGTGTGTGTGTGTGTGTGAGCAAATGCTGTTAGCACCTTCAATGCTAACATAAAAATCTCTGTCCTCAGTTCACACACTGCAGTACTGGCATCCACCTCTTTCACAGATGGGTTCTTCCCTGAAGCACCCTTTACATCAGTAGAGTTTATGTGAGACTTTAAGTGTGTGTGTGTGTGTGTGTGTGTGTGTGTGTGTGTGTGTGTGTGTGTGTGTGTGTGTGTGTTTGAGATAGACAGAGAGATTTAAAGCAAGAGAGGCTAAATGTAAAAGTTTGTATTTTATTACCTCTTGTTTTATCTTAAAACGTGAATCCTGACATCTGTCAGTGACAGCTTGTAACACATAATTGATCTCGATTCAATTGGTTTGGCTGTGGCTCAGTGGCTTAAAGGTGACATCTATTGGTGTCACTGATCCTTATTGGGAGGCTTGAGGCCAGGGCTGATGTGGTTATGTTATGCGAGGACCACAGTTTCTTCATAGCCCGTTTGAATGACACATCAACCACAAAGTTCACTATCTTCATCATCTGAGGTTTTCCTCTAGCTGTGGAGCGATTGGGATTGATAGATCTGGGTTGTTTAACTTGACTACTTCTTCTGTTGTTTTTCTGGGACATGCATGCTGCACTGAGGCAATTTTCAGGGTGTTTTGGTTTGGAAAGCATGAATGGGAAACCCTTCACTTGCTGTTGTCTCCGAGATAAAAGTGCTTCATCTCTCAGCTCCTGTTTACTTCATCTTCCTCAGACAGAATGACACAATATCTAACATTATCCGAGTGCACATACACGTTCAAGGTGGCTACTGACAAAGCAAACTACACGAAAAATGAAACCACAAACCTTGTTCTACTGAAATCCTGATAGATTTAACATCTCATTTATATTTTCCATCATCAAACAAATACCTGAGCATCATCTCTGGTTTAATGGCCTTGTCCTTGAATTCCAGCAGAGAACCAGGTCTAAGGTTCTCGTCCAGGGGATCCGTTACATGTCCAAGGTCAGACGGAGGCACTTTGGCCCGTGGCTGCTGAGTAACTGAATGCTGTAGTGGCCGCAGTGCAGACGCACGGTGATGTGAGGTGAACGGTGCTGAGCGAGGGGTTGAAGTGAGCTGAAGAGGCGACTTCGTACTCCCCGGGTGTTCTATTGCGCTGATACGGCAAGGGACAAGTCAAGTGCAGATCCAGCTCTGACACCGGGAGTCCAAACCGGAGAGGACGAATGAAAAATAAGAGCAGTGTGCAAATGGAAATTTCCAAGCTTGTATATTATGATTAGGGATAAACTTTTGACATAGAATTTGTTCATAAACTTGAAGATCTGTATTGCACATGTCATAATTTGGGGTAATATTTGTCTATGCTTTCTGTTGAAAGTAAGATGAGAAAAAACATATTTTATGTCTGTCAATTAACTTTTATTATTAAATTATAGATAGCAGCCGGCTACTGCAAAATCTGCCTTAGACAGTATGCAGTGTGAATCAGTGGGCCAGCATGGAGATTTGTGCATATCCCGGGTCTTCATGCAACTGCTACCTAAACGTATGAGACAAGCGGAACCCGGTCCATGCGTCCGTTGCTAGCTATTTTACAGCTAACATCAGTAGCTACAGGGGGCAAATAAACACAGACTGCACAAAGCGGGCCAAATATTTCTCTCAACAAAAATTGAATGAGCATATTTCCCAAAATGTCCAGAAATTTCTTTATATATCTTATATGAAAAAGATAGACTCCAGGTCCCTGATCCTTATCATGCTCAACTTTTCTGCAGGCAACAAACACTTCAATATGATCGAAAGATACGTGGGCTTAATCCTGCAGACGAGCTCAGAGAGGATGAGAGCATCACAGAGGGGATCAGACAGAATATGAGAAAGAAAGAACGAGTGTGTGAGGCAAGGAAAGAGATAGCGCCACACGTCAAGGATATCACTATTTTACCTTTAATCTCACTTCATGCCATCTGATGCTGCAAAGACCATTCTCTGATTAACAATGCAAAAAGTTTTTTAACCAAATTGTACACAAATCTGAAAGAAACGCCTGGTAGAGAGACAAATAGGTGACTCTAATCAAGGTAATCGTGCTTGAGATTGTAAAGTCGATGAGTATGAACGTGTACGGTAATTATGCTTTTGCTTTCAATCACCAGGTTGTCATTCAAAGTGCCGCGAGCTTCCTGAATAAAGTTTTTAAAGCAGGATGCAACTTCTTCATACAGATGAAGATAATTAGGCTTCAATCACATTGTGTGATTCATACTTAATGTCTAGCAATAAAGAACTTGGAAGATGATTTGCCTTAGCGTTTGCGTGAGCAGAAACAGATGATTGGTGATGACAATGAAGACAGTGATTGTATAATTTAATCTTACTCGCTCCTCCTATCTATGAATAATACATGTTATTATCAAGGCAGAGCATGAATGGGGCTGACACTGAAGCTGACTAATGCGAGTCAAGGAAGGACACAGAGGTAAGTCTCTCAAAAGCTCCATTCTTCTGAGCAGCTTTGGATTTCCACTTCATGGTCCATTTACTCTTCCTTGGATGTCGGCCAGAGTCAGCCCGTGTCTTTTGGAGCGTCAGAGCGCTGGGTGTGTTGAGTTGGGGAAGCTGGATTCCTAGGGGACCGTCTGTCATTAGCTGTAAGGCCTGTTCACAGCAGTGAAAAAAAACAGTATCTGCCCTTTGGCTGCTTGTTCTTATAATGGTGGTGCGGGTCATGGAGAGAGCAGAAGTTTGGAAGTTGCAGACTAAGCATATGAGTAACCCACACACAGAATAAAAAGAGTCATGCTAGAGGTTGTGTGAGGCTTTGCTTGAGCTAAATGCAAACGTCAATGCTTGTCATGCTGATGTTTAGCAGGTATAACGTTTACCTTGTTCTTCTTAGTTTAGCGTGTTAGCATGTTTACATAGGCCAAGTATGTGAGGATGATGGGAATGTCATTAGTTTAATCGTGCAGGTCAAAGCCAAAGTACTGATGAATTAATCTGGTGAAGGTGCTAGGTGAAAAGTCAGTGGATCACCAATTCATCTTCAGCGTGCCATGAACGTCTTCAGCTGAGGTCGCTGAATTGCGCCCTGTTGCCACGTTTCAAAACACAAAATACCGATGAAGCACCTTTAGTGTCAACTCTTTAACCTTTTTTTTTTTTGTTGGAAAGGACTTGCGTTCGCTTTACCACCCGAGGCCCAACCGTTGAGTGATGTCTGAAGACGGGCTGTTGTACCTCTATATCTCTCGGCTGCCCTGAGGTTAATAAAGTGGCGTGCGATTATATAATTTTGCTCTAGACAGCGCTGAAAAGGGAAAACAGATACAGTATTGTGATTTGATCCTGTGTGGAAGCCTCAAGTGCGTTCCACGGGTAATTTCCACATGACACCAGCTTATAAAAGGCAATTTACTGTTGTTTTTCACCCAGCTTTATTACATTTTGTGCCCCAGGACCTGGCTGTTAGCTTAGACAGCTTTAGGTTATTGTGCACATAAAAACACAGTCGGCAGTTGTCACCAGAGTCCAAAGCTAGTATTAAAGTTTGTCGTTATCTGAAATGGGTTTTATGTTGCCACAGTTATCTTGCGCCGAGATAAATGGAACAATAAGTTATTGATTAAAGGGTTCAGCCACAACTGCATTATCCACAATGTCTTTTAAGTCTGTTGTTTCTGACTGCAGATAAAACATTGTAATTGTAATACAACAGCAACCATGAATCTGCAATCATGTTAGAAATGGGACTTGTGATTGGCAACCACTACATCTCTGCAGATGATAAATGACCAGCTGTTATTTAGTTTGTAATAACCAGCTATTCTGGGTCTGCTGCTGCTGCTTTTGATTGTGACCACTCCCCTGCACGACCTGTACAAACAGGAAGACAAGGGCTGCCATGAGTGTCCTTCCATCAACAATGGCTGAAAACAAACAGCAGGCCCCTCCTGGCCTTCATTACTCACCTAAGTAATCCATTTTCTTCTTACAAGCCCAGCTGTAGCTGCTGCATGTCCCATATGTAAAATATAAACTTCATCGACTGAGATCAGCGCTGGTGTGTGTGTGATTCATATAGTCTAACTATGGTTAGCTTGTGATAAGGAGTATCCTGTGCACGGAGTTCAGACTCAATTTCTCGGCCTCAAAGCACGAGGGTTCCCATCAGCACAGGCAGGAATAGAGACAGGGATGTGAGCAAGAAGCAAGAGTCCGTTAAAAATGTTTAAAATGAGGAATCATAGACTTTTTACTTTTACAAGTCAATTGAACTTAATACAAAATAACCACAGGAGAATAGAAACAATAACTTAACTAAATTAAATGACTACTAGACTTGAGGGAGCCTGATTGAAATAGAGGGGTTATACATTAGCATGTTCATGTGCTAATACAGCTGCAATCACTCACTATAAAGATACAATTACAGTTGCCAAAATGACCTGGCAACTTGGCAAAACTATGAAAATATATCTATTAAAAAAAATTATCATTGTGCCTTTATAAGCCAGGTGCTAAACAAACATATTTGGAAAACCATTTTATTTAACACATTCTACCCAGTATGTATGATTTTACCAGGATCCCACCTTCCAAATAAGAGCTCAAGCTTTATTATTTAAAGTATGCTGCACCACACTATAGGTCACTGACATGTGGCATGTGCCAATGCCATTGATTTATGCACAATGTGTTAGCGGCAGTTTGCTTTGAACTACTTCTAAAGAGGTCTGACAAAGCTTTCTACACCATGCAAGACCTTCAGAAGCAAGACCAGCGTAAGTTATCCAAAGTAGCTACCTTAGCTTTATTCTATCATCGCTAAAACCCGGGAGCTTAGTTCAACTTCGACCAATTAGCACCACACCACCACAGGAAAGTGAATCTCATTAATAAACCATGGCACATTATTTAAGATGGAAATGAAAGATTCATGCTTGAGAGAGAGACTCCTTAAAAAAGACAAGTATGGCCCTTCAAACCATCAAAGAGCACTTTATGAATTAGCCTGGGTTCGTCCTCAAACTTTTGAAGAGATGTCACTTTTAATATTTACTCGATGGCCCGGCTGTATGAGGCCACACTTCTGACGGCCTCGGCATCAGGAGTTCTCAGCAGTCAGGGGAGGCCATCTGTGTTTATTTTCCATTAAGAGTGTCTCTCTCATCTCCCCCCTCTCATCTCCCTCCTCATCAAGGATACACTTTACGTTATATGTATGAATTAATTATTTAAGGATATTGAAAAGGGCTGATCTCATGGATGAACAACAAGGAGCCTCGTATACTGTACTTACTGATTTATATTTGCTAGCATGTCATACACACAATGTATCAATCTGTTATAATACACATCTACATAAACTAATATCGTGGAAACTATATGGAAAGAGGCTTCAGGCAAAACACAGCATGGCTTACCCAAATGGGGACTTCAGCGGGGCTTGTGTGAGTAAATGCCAAATTCCTGGAGTAGGTTGCACACTGAGAGCAAGTAATTTGCAGGTGGATGGTTGGATGCTAAATTGTATGTGTGTGTAGGATGAGGGACCACATGATGGGCACTGGCTATACGCCCAAAATAAACACCTTGGAGTTGAGGTGTTGCCGGGTAAACGGCCGGCAGGCATCAGCCCGCTGAGGACTCCTGACAGACATCTCGCCCAATTAGCATTCAGCACCTTTGCCTCCAGCTTTGGGCAACAGACTATTTAAAATGTGAACAAACAAGGTGACTATTGTGTGTGCTAAATTTCGTCCAGCCTCACACACACAAATACACACTCAGTTTGGAGATACCTTGGTTGACCCTCATCAACAGTGGGAGTTTGAATATGCACAAGACCACACGCAGATGTTTTCTGTGGTGCAATTTATTAGAATAACAATGACACGATTCAGGATGGATTAAATCAGACATTCAGGAGAGTAAGTGTCAGAGTCAGCTTGAGGGTCAAAAAGCTTTGAAGAGGCTTAACGCCACGGTGTGAAGGACATTTCCTGTCAGGTGTGCCCGGCATCAGTCCACCTCCTTGCAGCTTTCCATCTTCTGAAGGCTGTGAAAAGCTTCTACCAATCACAGGACGTCGCCTGGATTAACTCCTGCATTGAGGCGTCTGAGTCACGAAACATGTCTTGTGGTGGTGCCCATGCAAAACTAAAGCTGTTTTTTGGTAATATCTATGCACACACACAAAGTGAAATGGTTAGAAGACATTTAGACAGAGATCATTATGGGTTTATTTAGCTGTTTTTTCTGGCCTGGCGTGGATCATTATGGCTTCTGCTGTTTTTGTTTTTGCCTGTTGTGCATACTTTTTTGGTTCACTGTCCCTGTTCTCATTATTGTTTTTTTAACAAAACCGCTCTGATTAACCCACTGACAAAAGACTAACTTAATAATAAAAAAAAGGTGATTTCTTACATTTAACTTATGCTGCTCTGCAGTTGACTGCTGAATGTTTCGAATCTTAATTTGTTCAGCAATGTGAAATTTGTTGATAGATGGATAAAACATCCAAGCCCACTGGTATAACCTGAGGGACAGAATCCAAGGTTACTGGAAGCTACTGTGTGGCCGGAGAAAGTAGGAATAGGTATCAGTAGCATCTCCATAATGCTCTAACACAAACAGCACAGCCCTGTTTCTAGTATTATCAATTATCCTCTACCTTTTCCATGACTTGACGTCCCCAACCAATTAATTTCATCAGTTTTTTGCCTCATTAAATTAATCTTTCACATTCTATTATAGTAAAGGTCTGACTTCATAAGAAATAGGGAGAGAGAAAATTAATGAGAGAGACGCACTGGATTTCGAAAAAGAAAACTTCATAACAAGCTTTTTCTAAATAAAATTAATTCCAACTAAATTCATTCTTGATTAAAGCAATAATGGCGGGGTTCATTAAGGTGTCAGTGTAAAGAGCTTGGGGGAAATGATCTGGTTTAAAGAACCAATTGATATTTACATATCCACATTTAAAATGGTCGATTAAAGCAACTGACGGAGAGCTGCAGAACAGGTTATGGATTACTGTTAATAGGACTTTAACAGACTGTGAAGTGTATTCATTTGATTCTGCAGATGATATTTCCATCCCTGCTGGGCTGTGCTGCTGTTAAACTGTCCCCAGATGAAATTAAAGTTCGGCCACAGACTAACCCGCAAGTTACTGCCAAACAAAATGAGAGAAAAGTCACAACAGAGGCAGTGCTGAAAGTAGAGTTGACTGCTGCCTTTTGTGTTACAACTTACTGAAAATCTCCACTAAATCGATAGAGATAGCATCCCAACTTTACACCTCACATCTTAAGCTTTCACTCTAATGGCACTGACAAAGGAATCGCCTATGAAGCTAGTTTTGGCCGAACGTATGTACAACTCTGTGTCCCTCGGGTGCCATTAGAAAGGCCGACCATGTTGGCCTCTAGTCCCAGTGAGGGGCTAAGCTGCTGTAATTTGTGGTTCAGAACAGTGAGTAGAGGCAGTCCCACCATGTGGCTGTCAGGCCCTTGGAGAGCTCCGATAATGAGGCAGGTTGCCTCATTAAAAGCCATGAGGCTTGCACACAACAGAACCTGACATCAAAAGCCGCCACGCTGCCTTTAGTTTGCCTCTGCACACATTCTTTTGACCACAGTGATAATGCCACAATATTAAAGTCACACAAAAGACCTCTCTGCTACGGCACCCACGCTCTCTTTTGCTGTTGTCTGGCACCTATAACGGCAGCTGTGTGTTTCCTTCTGGAAATGATTAATTCTTCTTTCATTTTTGACAAAAAAAGGAAGAAAATAAAAGAACATAAATGGGCTTTTAGGTTTGTTTGGTAGAGGTGGCAAAACAGAGAGTCCTGTTTAAATTTCTGGCGGGGGATGCAGGCATAGGTCATAGATCAGGGATACCGGGGGAAAACCTGCTGCCACGGTAACAGATTGTGTTAACACAGGTGCACAAACCAAACAAAAAGCCATGTTCAATTTTTACACACTAGCCAAACTGATTATACAAAAAAGAGAAATTTGTCTACAGAGAAGCACACAATTAAACAAAGGTAGAAAATAAAGTTTCCAAAAAAAAAAAGAATAATGAATGAACATTTGCTTGGGTTATGTGGATCAGACCTTTAATAATCACCAACTACTAATTATACAGTTCTTTCAAGGAAACTTCCTGGGAAATAATCAGGAAAATAAAGAACCTTTTTTTGTCCAAATACCTACAAAACAAGTGACATTGACATTACCCTCAGCTGTACTTGGCATTTAGTGCTAATTAGCAAATGTTAGCATGCTATCAAGCTAAACAAAGGCAGTGAACATGGTGAAAAATATATCTGCTAAAAATATGCACGTTAGCATTGTCATTAGGTGCGTTTCCATCCACCTCTCTTTATTTACATTTTCAATTTGTGCATTGTACAGAAAACAGTGGAAATGCAAAAAAACAGACTTAAACAAAACATTAGATCTCTGTGGAGCGATAAAGAGAATATAATCTTCCTTAAAAATAAATACACAAAACAAACATAAATGCCATATTTCCATCATGTTTTCTACTTGTTGTGCCCTCTTCTGCAATAGTTTAATGCCAGCCGACTGGATAATTTTCCTGTTTATCTTGACAAACCATCTCCTGACATTTGCATAATGGTAGTTGGTGCAACCCCACACCCACACTCAGTTCAACGTCTTCTACATTTGGATGGAAACCTGGCTACTGTGGGCTTATCAGCATGCTTGCATAAGCATTTTGGTTTGTTGTCTGGCGTTGAAGATTACAGGAAGTTTTGTTTTATAATACATTGTTGCCATGAATGATGGATCATCACCACCAGCCATTTGAAAAGCATAAAACACGTGCTGTGATTTGGGAGTCAGGGAAGCTGCGGTATCCTTCTTTCGCTAAATGATATAATTCATACTTCAGGTAACATTGCTTGAATTCCACACTGTTCTGCTCTGATTTACCACTGCCATTGACCGACGCCATCCAAGAATTATTCCTCCTGTCCTTCCTCCGCAGGCATTTTGCCACTGAGCTGTATGGAGTCACGAGGTGGTTGATGGTGTGTGAGTGCGACAGGAAGCAGATGAGATGAGCTCTGACAGCTCCGCTCCAACACTGCTGGACAGCAAATGTCAGGGAGCCAGACAGCATATGTACAGACAAGAGGGGGAGACGGGAGGCTGTTTCATGTGTCTGTCATCTGTCTGTGGTTTTGACCGAGGCGTGCATGTTTAACGGGCTTCGAGGCAGTTCCACCGTACGGTACACTGTAGGTGCTTTGAGTGTTTCACTGTCGACACATGGGTCCCCAGGTGCATTCTCATGAACTGAGGTAGGCCTCAGTGTGTCACCGGAAAAAAAATCAAAAAAATCTTGTGGACCTCAGGCCATACAGAGAGCAATGGGGTATGGATGAAGAGAAGCAGATGCACTTTGCTCAGGCATGAAATGCTTTCCAGGGAATGTGGACAGAGATATGGAGAGATGGAGAAACGATAGAGACCGAAAGTGACAGAACGAAAGGAGAAGCGGCGGAAAAAGTGAATGAGTCACCATGCAGAACACAAAACACACTCTGTTTGTTCTCATGGAGATGAGTCACAGTGGATTTATGTAGTTTTTGACATTTTTTCCTATTGTCACGTTGTCGCATTATGTATGGCATTTGCCCTCAAACGCGTCAAATATTGTTGTGGAAGAGCCACTTTTGGTGAGATTTTTGGAGATTTGAAGATTAATCCAGACTTCGACTGTGTCTCTACTTATCAGCAAAATGTGGGCCCAGGAGGCTGAGAGCAGCGAGCGTGACCAGAGCCCACGGGCAGCAGTATAGTGAAAAGCCTCCTTATGGCTTGTGATTTGAATACTCAGCACAAGCACGGCAGAGTTTTCCACTGACTGCTGCTGCAGCTCAGTATTCACCTCTATGACAGAGTATGGCATCAATTTTGTTCTTTCAGGCTATCTTTCCGGCTAAGCAACACTTCACCCATTTGCATTGCAAAAATGACGAAATGTATCCACGGTGCATGTGCAGAAAGTAAGTTTTTTTTTTTTGCTGTTTTACATTTTCTGCTTTTCTTTTGTGTTTTTGTCATAAAAACACAAAACAGGTAAACAACAATTAACATTGGAAAGCAAGAACATGACACTAGAATGACACTGGAGGGATTGCTTCTCTTTTGGTTTTTAATCTGTCGTCAAAACACAATGGATATCTCATAATTTGTCAAGGTTTTTTTTTGTATAAAACAATAAGCCCAAACCTCCACAGTATGTGATTCAGACATTCATGCTACGATGCCTATGGGCCTTGTATTTTATTTTTTTATTATACTTTTTCTCCTTTCCTCTCCCTCGTACTGTTGTGTTGTCTCCACAGGTTTGCTGATGAATAATGATGTTCAGCTGTGGGGGGAAATGCATTGCCTGAAGGTGGATCTGAACAGTCACAGTTGTAAATGCCATTTGCTCAGCTGCTCTATGCTGAGAGGAGCGACTGTTCTTCACTGTCCTTTCTTCTCATTTAGTAAGTCCCCATTTAGTTGACTAAATCCTTGTTTGAGCATTGTTGCCTTTTAGTTAAAGCACAAACATGGAGCCTCAAACGAAGAAGAAGAGCAAACAAGAGCCAGCAGCAGCCTTTCTCTGACCGTAAGTCTTTGGATCTGGCACAAGAATATATATTTAAACATGTTTGAAGTCAGTACTCTGAGAGGCAATGTATGGCAACAACAAAGTGATTTAAGGAAATGGACATTATTCTCCAATGATCGGTATTCATTAGCTTAGTGTGAATAATATTACCCTGTGAAACGGCCTCTTATCTTATTTCTGAATGCTGTACTGTAGCAGAAACCAATCCTGGCTCATCCTATCCTGGCAGTGATTTGAAATGAAACTCTTTACAAAGACGCACTTCCTCCCAAAGGTATTCCATTTTAAATGGCTACAAACATCTGATGTACTTGGTTGCAATGTCTTGATGTTGGGGGATGTTTGCTATGAGGTTAAACGCTAATGGAAGGGTAACAAGTAGGAACAAACTCTGAAGCAACGGCAAAGGATCCTTGCAACCGTTATGACTTGCGATAAAAGTGAAAGGATTATCTTTACTATCTTTACATTGTTGACATCTTTCCCCATAAAGGAAAAATAGTCGCACACTAGCCAAACTGCAAAAGATATTTAATAATTAGTAAGTCAATTATTAAATATCTTTTGCATCGTGGCTACGGGTGTGCGATTATGTTTCCTTTACATTTGTTTCTTCATTGTGGTCAGCACAAAGGCTGCAGAGAGAGCCTTTTCATTACCACTGATTAAAATGACAATTGATGAATGAAGACTTAGCTCTTACAGTGCACTTCACTGTCAGCTGACTCTTTGATTACCAATCACATTTAAACACCTCCCAATCACATTAAACCAAGTTAATGAGAGACGTCTGTTCAATTATCATTATATTTCTGCTGTTTGTTGCTTCACAATTTACTCCACTGTTACTGACTGTCATTTATTACTCCCTCTACCACCCAGGCCTCCATCTTATCACCATTCCTTGTGAGGTTATTTCTCATTTTGTGTCTGAAGTGCATGCCATAGCTCACTTAAATGTGTCTGTTGGGTTCTGTTCTCTAAAGCCATTCTGTAGAGCCCTTTTTGGGGGGTTGACATTATATGCTCTAAGAGGAAAAGCAATTTCATCAAATAAATGTGTCCAACCATTTCTTGCAGTTAATGCTATAGACTATCCACTTTCACAGACATCTTTATCAATTTGTGTTTTCAAGTGATGGATTGTGACTCGAAATGTAACTAATTAACATTTGACCACTCTCAAATCTGAATGCTAAATATGAAGCTTCCACGAACAGCCGCTTGGCTTAGCACAAGGAGTGGATACAGACGGAAATGGCTAGCCCCAGAACTTTTGTTGCTACATTTAGTTTCTTTAGTTTTTGTGCAGATTAAAGAAACTTAATAAAATGTGTTAATTAATGAGCTTTAGAGATGCTGGAAGGTGGGATTTGTTACCTAAGAGCCAGGCTAACTGTTTCCCCCTGATTCAGTGGAAAAAAGGCATGGTTAAAGAAATGAGCTTCAATCATTCAAAACTGGTTTTACATTTCTCAAATAATTGTTTAAATTAAATATAATTGTACCATGGTTAGATCCATCTTGCCTGCATTTTCTGAATTAACTAATGGGCTGTTGAACTCTTTACTTTTATTTTTTCTTGTTTGTGCGTGAGAGATGTGCAGCGCTGCGTCAGTGTTTTTATGCCAGTAGGCGGTGGGTGGACCCTACTGAGAGGAACAACAGCTATGAAGTGGTTTAATTAGGGGAAATTAAATATATAGAACAAACAATCCCTCATTCAATTGGAGACCAGTGTTAGGCGTTTAGGAGTAAATGTGGGTAGATTATCTGATAAAGGGATGCTACTAAACAAAAATAAATAAATGTGGGTAGACAGAACCTACAGTACATGAATCGAGCCTTCAATGTATTATTGCATTTCATAACTCCGTTGTTTGTGGCACAGCCTACCGTGTTATTTTTTACTTTGAAACTTCTCATTTAGAAATCAGTGAGACATCTGTTTGTCATGCACCCCATGCCTGCCCTTCATCTGACTCAGCAGGCTGTCAGCAGACAGGTAACCGGTAAGAGATGGCCCTCTGAGCATCACTCCTTTATGACAGATCTGTGCTGTCAAAACAAAAGAACAGTAAAAGGTCTCTGGAGCGAAACCACTCACCTGTTTAGCCAAATTGTCCCCCTTTTCTCCCAGACAAACATAACACCAGATCACACAAACCCGTCACAGGTCTACCCTGACAGCTCAGCTGGTTATATAAGCAGATTTTTTCTTGTGAATGACTACAGCAGAATCGGAGCACTTTAAAGTGTTTTCACACTGAACTAGGCCTGTGGGTCAGCTGGCGTTCTCATTGTTGGAGGCAGAAAACTCGAAACTGGGTCATGCTGTTTTTGGTTGCAGGATCTACAGTAATAGTGTCATCCAGGCCACATACACAAGTTGTAGGTTGGATGTTCAAATTAAAAAGTTTTATCTACCAGAAAGCAGAGACCGCTGTGCGAAAAGTTCTCTTTGTTCAACAGAGTACTTTGATTTAGTAACAAGTCGCAAATGTAGCAGCGCTTTGATGTGATGTGTGTCCTCTCAGAGCTAGAATGTGCTCCGTCTTTGAAGCAATCATTTATATTATATCCACCAAAAACATTGTTGGACCATTTCTGTTTGTTTTGAGTGTGTCTTCTTTTTTTGAAGTAGACAAATGAAGTTCAGGAGGATAAAATCTTCTAAAATAAGCAAAAAGTTGTGTTTGTAACTGGGTTAGAAGATATGATGTTGATGCAGAGATAGTGTTGGTTTAATGATCAAATTGAAGTTTGTAAAGAGTAAAAAAGTAACTAAGAAAGACGGTTATTGTATAGCTTAGCAGGAGGAAACAGCTAGCCTGACTATGGAAGGTAGAACAGAAAACAAAAGTGTCATCACCGAGAGGATGCTAAGCAGTTAATTGATTTGATTCAAATGGACAAAATTAAGAGTTGATTCAAGCTTCTAATCTCTCATAAAAAAAACAAAAACAAATGAAGTATTACTATAAACAAATAATCTTAATGCTTCATAGATAGACAAAGAGAGTAGTAGTAGCCAAGTCGCATAAATCACAAAACAGACCACATAAATGGATAATATAAAGATTTTTAATCACTTTCAGTTTTTAAACTAGAACTGAACTAAAACTAGAAAAACACAACACCATACTCAAATATGTATAGTATACAATATAGACAACATGACATGAATGCCTGGACAGTAATGTGGACATGGCTCATTAAAATCTCACAAACATTATAATGAAGACCTACATTCTATATCTCTAAAGGGTGTACATGTTGCATTTTTTTATTCTCCACTGACCAAGCAGAAGACATGACTGCAAAACTTCCCCTCGTGGAGAAAACCGTCATCTCTCATAAGCAGCCTGAGCAGATACTGTGGCTGGCGGCTTATAGCTTTTCCACTTTGAGAGATAGTGTATTCACTGAAACATACTTACCTCAGGATACTGCATGAGAGATGGGCCTCTCCTATCAGAGCATAGCGTGTGAATGAAGCAGATTAGAACAATGTCCTGGAGATGGACACAAGAATTCATCTCAACAGGGGAGTAAAGAACAAGCAGTGTTACTGGGATGAACTGTGAGTTTAAATTAATTAACAGATTACTGTTTATAAGAAGCAACATGAAGATAATCTCCTTGTCCGTGGAACATGATGGATATATTTCACTAAAGGTCGGATTTCATGCCTTCTCTCTTTGGAGGATTTTCCCATCCTTCACCTCAGAGAGGGGCAGATGGAGGCATTCAACGGGTGGTCCTGAATTACAGTAATTAAAAAGACACAGACAACCCTGCAAGTTCAGCCCAACGTGAGAGCATGGCAGTGCCCAGACAAACCGAGTCAGAGAGAGAGAGAGATCAAATATTGATCAATTATTTTTAGCGTCGTCTTTCCCCTCCTTTGTCTCTCCAGGGTTAGGCTGGGGCAAGCTTTGCTAAATGGGTGTTTGAATATTTTCATTTTTTATCTCCACACAGTAGAAATTTGGCCGCAGCTGATAAGATTCATTGGCCGAGCTCATTTGAAGCCTTGACACCCTTTTTGATGACCACTAATTCAGACAGATGGTGACTGGACGACCTGATAGGGAGGTGAGGGAGGCTGGACATGTTGTACACAGTGTCCTCAACAGGATCTCCGTCAGTATGCACAGGAGCGCGTTAGCGTATCACACACCTGCAAACAAGAGCAACGGTGTAAAATGGGAGATGAACTCTAATACTGGTGAGCTTTCTGGTATTTTGTGTTTTTTGCAAATATACCATTGTGAAAGTGTCAGTCACCTATGCTATACAAAAGTACTTTTATTCCCTATTTTTTCTTGTATTTGATTTTATAAAAATTCTTAGGATATTTAGATTTCAGCAAAATCCAAGAACCTATCTAATCGAACTATATCATAACACATTCCCTAGTGTAATATATGGAGATGTATATGGGGGGTGGGCATCGCCAATTGTGGGAGGGGAGTGGGTGGTTACGGAGAAGGGTGTGTGTATATGTCTAGCTGTATTTATTTATATATCTCTTAAATGTTTAGTTTTTTCTTTGTCCCCCTCTCCTTGTCATTTCTGTCCTGTTTTTTACTGTAACTTGTTGTGGATTTCTAATGCATATCTTGAAAATCAATAAAAATGTGATGCCAAAAAAAGATAGGCGGTGGGTGGACTCTAATGAGAGGAACAACAGCTATGAAGTTGTTTTATTAGGGGAAATTAAATATATAGAACAAACAATCCCTCATTCAATTGGAGTCCAGTGTTAGGCGTTTAGGAGTAAATGTGGGTAGATTATCTGATAAAGGGATGCTACTAAACAAAAAAGATTTATCTCGATTTCAGTCCACAAATTACAGTGGAATCAGACAAACATCTATTTATATAAATATGTATTATATTCTATATTATAATGAATATTAATGTTTATGATATTTGTTCAAGGGGTGCAGTTAGTGACAGTGTTGGCTTCATGGTAGCTCTGACAGCTTGATAGAGGAGCAGTGGGGCTTTGCCAAGGTTGGTTCAGTGTGTTTCCGGGTGAAGGTGTAGCCCTTTAACAGTGACGATCATTTGATGATTATCGAACTTAAAAACGCTTTCATAGGCTGTGATATAAATCTTTACCACAATTGCTTAAAGATGGAGAGCTTATGTCATAGTCTTGTTTTTTTTTTTTCTCTTTTATGTTGAAAGATAATGTGTCATGTTTTGTTTGCTTCCTGCCCACCTGAGTGTCATTAGTTAATTAGTTCCTTGTGTATTTAGTCTGTGTGTTTCCCTGTGTCAGGTTTTCTGCCTTAATCTCTTGTTTCTATGGTCAAGCCTTGCTCCTACTGTTTAGTTTTCTTGAGCGTTTACCATTCTAGTTATTTCAAATTTAAGTTTTTGGTTATTTACTTAAATAAATCCATTGAACTCTACCGGCTGCTTCCAAATCTCCGCACTTGCGTTTGAGTCCAATCCTGTTATTCCTGAATTGTGAGAGCTTTTTCCTTTTTCCAACACAAACACAAACTCACACAAGTACATGAGTGTCTGAGGAGTCGGTGTTGGATGTCCTCAAAGGAGTGCAAAACACAAGTCCACAGTAGCAGCTCAATCAAAGCTGCCTACCACCTAATCTCCTCTGTCAAGGCAACATTAAAGTTGCATTGTAGAGAGGAAGAGCTCATGTGCCACCCAGCCCCATGCTGATTGGTACATAGAGTAGGTGTACAAAGCAGGTGGCTCGCTCATTTACTGTTCGTCAGTGACGCATATACTGCTTCTTGATTCTAATTTTGGTGAGCACTTATGCATTCATGACCCTAAACATCATGAATGAATATGACCAAATATTTGATTGCTTTCTTAAAACGCACACAATCATCAAAAGGCTTTAAACAAGGCATGTGTGCAGCAGATAGCTGGAAACAGGAACATGTTGTGTATTTTATCATCTAAGAAACAATTATTTTACACTCGGGGATAAAAGCGAGCGCCACAGTACGGGGGACTAGTAAATCCACTGAAACAGTACGAGGTATTGGCAAATCATTATGTCAAAAAGGAGTTGTTGCTTGGGGCCAGAGGGAGATGGAGAAAAAAGAGGAATAGGCAGGCAAGACTGCAGAACATTTGTTGCACATCAAAGCCTTGATGAGAAAAGGACATCAGAGGAGTCAATTCTTTCAGCCAGTGCGGTATGCCGGGGATCAACTAGATTAAAGGAGGTTCCAGAGTGAGCTATTGATTGTTTCTGGTTATTCTGCTGGATCTTTTATTGTTTATAGTGATTAAAAAAAGCTACTCTCTAATTTGAAAATGAAAAACCTGAAAAAGTATAAAGGCAGTATTAAATTAAATGGAGCTCATTTGCCGAGTTTCATTTCAGGAAAAAGACCTTCACGCTGAGCACAAACACTTTCAGAGTTAAAAAAAAAAGGTTGCAGAAGTGCACCGTGAAGAGGCCGATCTTTTTTTTTGCCATCATGTGGGTGCACAATTGGGTCAGGAGATAAACAAGCCCCTGTGGACCGTGGACAGATGCAATCCATCTCTGGCTGTGTTGATGTCCTTCCCCATCTTGTCTCTCTCACAGGCATGCAGCGATCAGATAGTGACCTGTGGAAAAGCAAGCCGTGCCTTCAGGATGCAAATGAGCACAGAGGAGAATGTCTGTCTGATTGATGCCCCCACACCTGCTATCGTCAGAAGCCTTGTGAATATTGTTTTTCAGAGAGGATGAGGTGAGGATGATCAAAATCCAAAAGATATCCGGAAGAAAAAGCACTTTTAGGTTTCTGGAAAACCATTATGTTTTTGGGGCTTAAATGTCAAAGGTCAGGTGCTTTATTTCACTTACTGGTCTGTAATCAGCTTTTAATGAGAAAGTAAATAATTCATAAGCCTGACATGATTTCAAATAGACCTTTTTGTGATTTAATCAATAGGACAGATCCTGCAAGTATAATCAATATGAATGAGCTTGTAAGGCAATAGTACGTCGATGTCCACACCTGAGCTTTTGTGTGAGTGTTAATGTGTGGCTGTATCGCATAAAACACATGACTAGGCTGTAAACTTTGTGTCGATCAGCGATTTAACGGGAATGATGAGCCAGGTATCTGTCCTTTGGCCGGATGCCTGGAAATAGCTTTAGATTAGACTTTCAGCCAGGTTGGAGTGGCGGGTGGAGATACATAGTGCTCTGTGGAACAGATGTGGCAGGATTTTCATGAAACACATCCATCATGTAATTGGCATGAAGCTCTGACCTAGTCGCAAAATCATTTGTGCCCGAGAGCTGTATTATGACAAATGTCAATATGAAGTATAGAAGGGAGAGTCGTCTATCAATAGTCCACTAACCAGCTTCCTCTGCAGCTCTTTAGTCTGTGTGACAACACATTGGACTTTCTTATTATCATTGCGAACAACTTTTATCTCCATTCTTTTTATTTCTTTATTCATTCTACGTTGTTTATTGTAAATCACATTTGATACATTTTACTTAATTTTTTTTAATTACCACCGTCAACCTTTATGGCTTGTGACCCTTCCAGGTAAAGCATAACTGACTTGATCCATGATTCACAAGAAAAAAAGCACAAATTAGAATAAAGTCTGACAAAAAAAAATGTGCTTTCTTATTTTCTGGCATGTTAATCATATTATGACCATGTTGGGAACCATGTTATTAGACGATACAATATATCAGCCTTACTGTATATCTGAAGCTTAGAAACTGAGCAAACTTAATTATTCTCTGCAATTTATGAGTAGCGGTCAAGAGCTAATTTTCTCTTGTGACCTTGTGAAAATGAGCAGGGGCCATAAATAAAATGAAAGACAATACCTCCAGGGAATTCTACAATTCCAAGTAATATATTGGCAGTAAACAGGATTTATTAGTATTAATTTGGTGATTTGATGGGACCTCATGGGACAGATCAGCAACCATCATCTGGATTAAAACATATAAGGACTTTACAGCAATCCAGGTCAGACGCCGAATGCCGAGGGAATAATTCCCCAATCAGCACAATGACATGCATGTTATATATACGCGTGCACGCACACACAAACACAAACACACACACACACACATACACACACATACAAAGGTCCAAATGAAAAACATCTGTCACTTCAGTAGTCTGCTTATCTGGCTCAGCCATGTCAGCCCTCTCCCATGAGGGCACAAAGGCAGCAGTGGTGTTTTATGCTCTGCAGATGAGTTTGCTGATAGCCACAATGCTGCTCAAACACAGTCTCTTCTTGCTATTATCTCAAACATACACAAAGGATTTGCCATTGGACGTAATTAATGGTTTACGTGGTAAAACCACACAAAAGCAAGTGTTGGCTCTACTGTTCTGATTGAACACCACCCTCACCACCTACACACATCCTCCCTCCTGCCCCCACACCTTCCAAAACAGACCCCTAGAAGTCACCCAGCCACCTCTTCCCCCCCCGCCCTCCCTCCTTCCTCTTTGGTCTGAGCTGCATGCTCACTGTCCCGAAACATGATGAACCATTCAGCCCTATGGGAATTTCTCCTCCCAGCCAGCTAACGTCAGCTACATCTGTGTCTGTCAGAGTAGATGCAGCGGCAGCGGCAGCAGCAGCAGCAGCAGCAGCAGCAGAGTGGCGGTAGCAGTGACTTGGCTCAGGCGTCATGCAGCCTCTCAGTGACATTCTGCTTCAACTTGGCTGAGAGGCAACTCATCCAGCTCAGCTCACACTGGGAGGAAAAGTTCTCTCCTGTCCTCTGCCTTCGGTTCCTGAGCCGATTGTACTAATTTATGAATGACTGAGGAAGGATGCTCTGCAACTTGAGGATACTTTTCTTATCTGGACGCACTGTGGCTGTGTTGGATGGCCGAGGGGGAACGTGATGCTGTACCCTGCGCCTCTTGAGCAGGGATGACCGAAGCCACCTGGTGCCCACCCTCATCCTGCTCTTCGTCCTCTTTCTCCTCTGCCTCCGTGCTCATACTTTTTCCCCTCGGACCCCTCTGGCATGCGAGGGTCAAGTAAGCAGGATTTTCCCATCCAACCTCAATCCTCTCTCCAACTGTGTTGTGAACCTGCTCCTCAGCGCCACACTTGACCCGAAGGCTTCCCAGGCAAAACAAAGGGATTAACCATGAACTTTGCTCTCACCAGAAGACACAGTGTGCCCTTAAACAGGAGACTGTGAGATCTGATGAAACTTAGCTGTGAGTATGTACATCTTTCATCCTTCCTCTTTACATTAGTGACTTGTTTCACAGCCTCTAGAGAATCACGAGTCATTGAATATGCACTTTTTCATTAATGCACAAAGGCATGACCTGGATTTAAGGGGATGCAGCGTCATGTGTGCACAAGTGCATGTCTGAGAGATCTCAGCATGTATTTTTAATGTAGCCTTTTACTGTAATGAAAGCAGCAGAGGATGTGCTGCTAGAAAGATGTGTGTGTGCTTTGCATCTTCTGGAAGTACAGAACAGTGCCGTACATAAGATTAGATATTTATTGATTTAGTCACATATCTGATCCATTTTTACTAGTTATTTCTGAATACCTTGAAGAAATGTGTGTTTCCATAGGCTTTAAGTCGGTTAATATCTTGCCTCTTCAAATAGCAGCATATCTATTTTATACACTCATCCATCTTTCAACATATTTCTATGTCTCTTAGCCAGTAGTGCAACCAATTTTATGGCACATTGCTATTTTCTCTGTCACCCCTTTACTTGTATCTCCCTTTACACTTGTCTTTCAAAATATCTGAAAATAACAAAATGGTATCTAAATTTCAACTGCTTTGAAAATGCCTTTTATATTTCTTTCCACGCCCAAAAAATCAAATCAATTAATATTGTCTACAAAAGCTAAAGCCGAGGCTCTCACCGCCTTTCCCCTCGTTCTCTTTGATTAAGTGGAAATGACAAAACACGAAAGGATTAAGCAGTGAAGCGTGATTTTAACGAGTCCATCCAGTCCCCACAGATATTAAGAGGTGCTGCAACAAATGTACAAAGGTGCTTAAAAAACCCTGGAAGTAGTCACCATAAAATAAGAAACTATTTGGTGGGTTAGGGGAAATTGTGACTAAATTGTAGACCCCTAGAATGACTGTTTTTGTGCAGCAATTTCTCCTTAAATGTTCTTTTTTGTTAAATTGTCAATAGTGGTTTGGGAGTTGTCCAGGAGGGAAAAACTACGGCATCAGATCATTTGCTCTAATGTCATATGTGGTTTGCTAGATTTGAAGTATATTAACAATCTGAAATAGAAGCTTAATGTGTTTTTGAGCAATCTTATGAGTGTACCCTCAAGGTGCCAAACTTCCACCATTTAACTAAAAATGAATATTTAAACAGCTTTGATGTCATTAAAAATGTAATCATTGTTTTTGTAGAAAAATGTGACATCAGCATAGGGAAAATAAGGTAAAAAAGTTTGGAAAAATCAACAACCGAGAGGCTCAAACAGCAAAGGACATATTTAGAAAAGTCTTCATACAAGAACACAAATTAGTTTATAGCTAGATCATTATCCAAACGATGGGGCATTAATGAAACGTGTTGCGGCTCATAAAAAAAGGACTCCTCGATGCATAAAGCAATTGCGTTTTAGCCCCTTAAGTACCTGCCAAAACCAGTGGGGCGTCCATTAGCAGATCATAATATTAATTTAATGATCATCATTTCTCTTCGGAGCAGAGATGTAGCCTAAATCGTGTTATTTTCTTATTTTAAACTAACAGAGGGGAAAACATTTAGGCATTGAATAAACAAAAAGCAGAAAAGTCCATTCTTACTTCTACTTGCCATAAACACTGGCCCACTGATACATAATTCAGGTTGCATGTTTGGGAGCCGGATCTTGCATTGAACAATTTAAATCCTCTTTCATTCTCCTTCGTTGCTCAATACACAGAATGATTCAAGCATTTCTTAACTCCTCATCCAGAATGCCACATATGCAGGAATGTTAACCATGGGTCAGTGGGCTGACTACATACAGGATGCGCAAACTATTGTGCCAAAAAGCTCTGGGCTGATTTGCATATCATACATACTCACCACACACACACACTTGGTGTCCTTTGGCTTCTTTGCTTTGACTTGTCTCTCTTCTATTCTCTCCTTCTTCTTCTATTGGTCTCTCTCATCTTCTTTCCCTTTCTTAAACAAAGCCACAAACACACACACACACACACACACACACACAGACGCACACATTTGCTTTCGTGTTTCTGCTGTGCTGCAAATCAGAGTGTAGAAAAAGGTTACGTATGACTGGGAGGCCTGGTGGGGGCCAGTGTATGGAGCAACTGCACAGGAGCACTCATGGCCAGGTGCCAGAGGACCTGCAGGAAGCCACCCCTCAACATGTCCGCCTCTGCACTCAGTATGGAGGCCCTGGGCAGATTTGTGTTATCTGTTCTCACCCACAGACCACAGGCTCTGTTAATCACTGGATCAATGACTATTACTTATGCATTGCTCTCACGATATTTTAGGTGGTAGTCTAATACTCTTAGGATGTATCTGAAATTAGGAGGTTTTTGTTTACCTGGCAAGAGCGAGGGCAAGACTTCTATTTGGCTCTGATTCATACTGATGGGTATCATTTCTTCAGTCTCAGACACTACATAACCTTATCACAATACAGACGGTATGCTACCAGATATTCTGCAGCATTGTCGTTGTTTTTAATAACAGCCTTTCTGACCAGACAGCATCACAAAGCTCTTTTGATACCAAACTGCATCCATAAAAAGATCGGAAATAGGCCACGACGGACCATATTCACTATTTATAGTGATGCAGAGTCCACACTCACACTCTGAGCTCTGAGTGTACCATTAAGAGGCTTCCTGCTTCGATTTAGAAGCTATTAGCAAGCTTGACTTGCTCTACCTGTTGAGGTCAAGAGGTAAAACTAGTCTATTCTAGTGTGTGTGTGTGTGTGTGTGTGTGTGTGTGTGTGTGTGTGTGTGTGTGTGTGTGTGTGTGTGTGTGTGTGTGTGTGTGTGTGTGTGTGTGTGTGTGTGTGTGTGTGTGTGTGTGTGTGTGTGTGTGTGTGTGTGTGTGTGTGCAACAGCAACACAACAGTCATCACTAATGAATTATTATTTCTGGCATCAAACATAATAACTGATGGTTCAGCCTATTTAAGTTTTGTTCTGAAAAAGGAAAATAATAGAAAACACTATATATATCTGGAAAAACTCTCTTTTTATACCACCTGGTGTATTTTGGTTCAATTCCTGCTACACTGAATTGGGTCCCTACAGGTTAAAATGAGTCATAGAACACTACAAAATAGGAATAGAGTGCTGCAGGGATGATATATTTTTGTAGGGTCAACCCAGGACATTAGCATCTCACTGGTTACCTCAACAGAAAGCCAATGGGATTTTTCCATTGGATTTTGGATCAGTTCAGAAACTCATGTGGCAAAGACTAGTTTATGATACTAACATGTTTTGTTCAGCAAGATAATCCTCACAAATTAACAGCAATTTTAGGATTTTGGAAGTGCATGCAGAAAAACTTAAAAACTAACAATACGCTACAAATTAACTACACCACGGTCGCATGAGTGCAAGTATACACAAGCAGGCTGTCAAGGCTGACTATTGCCGTGATTATGTTTTGTAGTCTCATTTAGCCACTTGTTACCAGCCGCCCTTTGAAAGACACTGAAAGCTCCAAAACCAACGTATTTTATAGTGTAGAACAACACACTAAAAACTCTTAAGCTTGTGTTAACCACAGAGCTTATCTCAAGCATCTAACCAAAAACCCACTGAAAAACTCATTGGCTTTGAGACAAGGGAAATGAAGGTGCTAAAATACAAACTTATTTCTGGGTTTTAGGACTCATTCCTGCAGCACTCTATTACACTGTCAATAAGATCAGCTGCTCTGTGAGGCTGTTCTAGATGTTCAAGCTACATGCTAACGACAGTGCTAACATGGTCACAACAATACTGCTAAGTCTCTTATGTTTAGCCGGAGTAATCGTTAACCATGTTCACCATCATAGTTGTGTGCTGTTGTGCTATTTAATTGGCAAGTAAAAGTTAGAAACCATTGTTCCATGAAGACCTCGTCTTGAGGGTTTCTGCTAAAGGTAGCAATAAGATCCAAACAACGGTTTGTTCATACCAGAGAATAGCAGAGAATTCTATGGACACAACCGTGACATCTCCTGCACTAAACAGCGATGTGGGGTTTTGAGTGATGTGATATGAAATGCCATTCTACAACAAGATAAGGGACAATCTAAGACCTGCAAGAGGAACCCCTCAGTGACTGGAATGTTATTTGTGTGGGCCTCAGGCTGCTGCTGGCACTGTCAAACAAATGCTGATGAGTGAGGGAATTATTTTTCAATTACCAGGTGGTGACTTTGTCAGAAACATTGCATTGTGGGTTAAATTGCAAGAAATTTAAGGCGGAGCTCAGCATAAGGGAGAGCAGATCTTCTTAGAACATGAGCCACCAGGAGAATGGAGAAGAAGAATCAGAATCTGTTTTATTGCCAGTTGGTCTTCATATTTGAGAGTAAATTGCTTTGGTGTATTGGTGCATAACAATAAACTCAGTAAGACAAAATTAAAAAATCAAGAAAAACAGATAAAGGAAAAAGAAAAAAAAATGTCCCAGTGTAACGAAACACTGCAGGGTGAGGGCGTGTAAAGCTGTTTCTCAGGCCACATGCGTGCCAGCACACAGACACACATTTGCCAGCTCTGGCTGACGGCCCAGAGGTTCAACTATCACAAACCACATGGAGGATTCTCTCTGCAGAGATGATCTACCCAAAACACTGAGAGCCTCAAATTGTCTCTGTCTCCCTGATGGTGGTTTAGACCACTGCTGTTGTACTGATCATTTTCAATAGAAAGTACTGATTCTTGAGATGACAAGGTCTTGGAAGGTCATGCAGAGGGACCAGATGCTGGGCTGTAACATGGCACTGATGTACCCTAATTCTAAGCAGATCAAAAGGTATAGCTGAAAACCAATGGTATAATGCCAATGTATTTCCTAAGAGAGGAGTGATAACTTGTCTCAACGGATAGTGTGACTCAGAAACTAGCCTCATGCTCAAATACTGTATCGTCTGAATGAACAAAAATCTGTGTTTACCCAAAATAATATAATCATTCACTTATACAAATGTACTTAAACCCAGGGGATTTAATGCTGCTTCACTGCATTTGATTAAAGCTCTCAAGGCAAGAGCAAGACCACATGGCACTGTCCTGTTTTGTAGGTCATGAAAGACAAGACATCAACACACAGAAATTTCCCCTGGGTTTGTTTCGAACTCCCATGTCGAGGTTGGCATGGGCAGCCCCTCAGCCACTATCGATCGGTGCGTCCAGCAGCCTAGGAGGAAATGTGCATGCACACCACCGCTCTAAGCTGAGTGTGAGGGAAATATTTGTGCTGTGAGTTTCCATATGTGTAGGATGTTTGCTCCCTCTACTGGTGGAGGGTGTGTAGTTACCTGTGAGAACTGTACGAACATCTTTTATATTGTAGACACATTGTGTCTTGACTAGTTTGTGAGTAGTCAGTCCAAACCTTATTAAGAAAAGACAAGACAATATGACTTTATGTACTGAGTTGGACAGAAGCTTCTGTGGTTGGCTTTCGAGACGGAGCACTCCTGACATTTAGGTGTTCAAGTGATGTTCTAAAGAGGGAAATGACCACACAGGCAGCTCTGCTACAGGAGCAGAACATTGTTGTTTTTTCTAAAGCCTAAAGTGCTGAAGGGATGAAATTCATTGCAGGATTAGGGAATTGCACAGACTCTCGACAAAGAAAAAACTTTGCTTTTATTGCATTTATTAGCTCCATCACTCTAAAAAGATAAGTATACATTGCAGAAATAGGAATTTGATGCATTACTGATAAATTAGCTGCCTGTGAGTTTGAAATGTAGGCAGATTTGTATAACCTCAAAGTTGGGCACAGACAGCATCTTCTGCATCAATTTCATGGCTGAATGCACATTATTGACTCCGTTAGAGTACACCAGGTAGTTTTTCACACTTATATCCAAGTCGCATTTCAGGTCTTTATTTCTACTTACAGTATTTCAGGGGAAATTATGTTGATACATTTGACTGATAGAAATAACAAATAACATTATTAATTTTGATTGACTATAAAACATATAATATTTCCATGCTGGGAAGGACTCCACCTACCGATGATTCTGTGCAGAGATTAGTTTGTATATATAGACGGACAAGTAAACGTAAAAAATAGCCAAATTTACTACCATCATTTGTTGCTTGATTTTCATCAAGAAATGTTCATCTTAGTGGGCTACAAATTGAGTGTATGCTCTAATAATATAACAGCGAAGATTTAGAGCAGGGAATCAAATTATGTAATGACCTGGATTTTTGAAATGTACCACAGATGTTTGCAGAGATTGCCTAAAAGCGCCATATGCGTACACTCGCATGAGCTTGATTTAATTGTGTGAGCTGCATGATGAAAATTTTCCAGTAGATGGAACTGAAACATAATAGTGAAAACAATGACAATACAAAATGTCGGTAAAATTAACTAAAGTGAATGTTTCTACCATGAAGGATGCATGACAAACACATGAATATGTGATGCTCAACATGCTGAGTTTAGGTCATCTATTGGCTACATATAAAGAATAACATTTTCCTTCTTTTCTCACCAGGAGATCTTTCTGAAAATGACATATCCAAACACTCTTGTCATGGTTGGAATATATTAAACACAAGGAGACCATGGAGGGAGACAGTGTCCTGAACTCCACTGTAAATACCAGCACAATGGATGTCCACCTGGTCACCCACAGTCTGTGGGAGGTGATCACCATTGCGACTGTGTCGGCCATAGTCAGCCTCATCACCATTGTGGGGAATGTTCTGGTGATGCTCTCCTTTAAGGTCAACAGCCAGCTGAAGACAGTGAATAATTACTACCTGCTGAGTCTGGCCGCTGCTGACCTCATCATAGGTGTTTTCTCCATGAATCTGTATACCTCGTATATACTGATGGGTTACTGGGCCTTAGGGAACCTCGCCTGTGACCTGTGGTTGGCGCTTGACTATGTCGCCAGTAACGCCTCGGTCATGAACCTGTTGGTGATCAGTTTTGACAGATATTTTTCCATCACCAGGCCCCTGACCTACAGGGCGAAGCGGACTCCCAAACGAGCTGGGATCATGATAGGTTTGGCCTGGCTGGTGTCGCTTATTCTGTGGGCCCCACCTATTCTCTGCTGGCAATACTTTGTAGGGAAAAGGACTGTCCCTGAGAGGCAATGCCAGATCCAGTTTTTCTCTGAGCCTGTGATAACGTTTGGGACAGCCATCGCTGCCTTTTATATCCCTGTATCAGTCATGACTATCCTATACTGTCGAATCTACAAGGAGACAGAGAAGAGGACCAAAGATCTGGCGGAGCTGCAGGGGATTAACTATCCCACTGACCCTGGGGTCGTCCAGCCTCAAAAGACCATAATCAGATCCTGTTTTAGCTGTAAATTAAGTAAGGCTTCACATGACAGGAATCAAGCCTCTTGGTCCTCCTCCAGCAGGAGCAATGCGGCCAAATCAGCAGCCACCACCAATGACGAGTGGTCCAAAGCTGGTCAGCTGACCACCTTCAACAGTTATGCCTCGTCCGAGGATGAGGACAGGCCTGTGTCTCCAGGGGGCTTCCAGCCCTCCTTCAGGAACCAGGCTTGTGAGACCGTCAAGGGTGGAGTGGGCAGTGAGAGCGAGCAGCTCAGCAGCTATGAAGAGGATAGCTTCTTCCAGACGCCACCCAAGAGCAACTCTCAGAAGAGCAGCAAATGTGTGTCCTACAAGTTCAAGCCTGTGGCCAAAGACGCTCACGTGGAGCAACACAGCAAAAACGGAGACACCAAAATGGCGTCGCCGACCTTTTCCTCCGCCGAGTCCATGAGCGTCCCGTCCACTTCCTCGACGTCCAAGCCCATAGACGCCACGCTGAAGAGCCAGATCACCAAGAGGAAGAGGATGGTGCTGATCAAGGAGAGGAAGGCAGCTCAGACTCTCAGCGCCATCTTGCTGGCCTTCATCCTAACATGGACACCTTATAACATCATGGTGCTTATTTCCACCTTCTGCTCAGACTGCATTCCCGTCTCACTTTGGCATCTGGGCTACTGGCTGTGCTACGTCAACAGCACCGTCAACCCCATGTGCTACGCCCTTTGTAACAAGACTTTCCAAAAGACCTTCCGTATGCTCTTACTTTGCCAGTGGAAGAAGAAAAGGATTGAGGAGAAGTTATACTGGTATGGACAAAACCCTGTGGTTAGCTCCAAACTGACATAAACTGTTATTGTTTTTTATGATGGTGTATGGCTGTAAATTATATGATGTTATTGATTATCTTTGCTTCATGAACTTGAATTCTACACAGTAGTAGAGGTAAGAATATTATATCCAGGAGCTGGTTCAATTTATAATTTAAGTTGGTCATTAATCATTAAGTCTGCCACAGTATATGTTAATTACTGCTCCAACATTGGAAATGAAAATCAGACAATTTATCAAATTGTCCCAACATAATCAGTGACACTGTAAATATATACTGAAATATTAAAAAATACCAGTATTTTCCCTTCAAATGGATGCTCTTATGCAGAATATTTCATACTATACTGTATTTGTATCAATATGCACAGTTTGAGTTCTTGAGCATAATAAAATTGCTCAAATCTAATAATTAATGTATATTGATTTAAAAATATGCCAGTATCCTCCCCTGAACTGAGGCTCTAACACCCAAAATGTAAAAAATGTAACACATGCATTTTTACTCTGTAGGTATTTTCTCACCTTTTGAAATGGCTTTTTTATTTTAAAGGGCTAATACATGTCGCCCTGATGTCCGAAACTGCTTACTAGGTCAAGATTGTAACTCAATGCAATCAAAGCCTTTTCACATGTGCCATTGCCATTTGTCAAATGTGTGAATACAGCTGCAGCTTTGATGTTTTCACATTTCGTCTACTGCATTTTCTGTCCTGCAAAATCTCAGTGGAAAATATTGAGTAACGATTCCATAAATTAAATAACAAAATTTACCAAACCCTTCTGGTCTAGCCCACAACCCTTACTCAAACTACATGACAAACTTGCTAAACAATTTCAGCGTTTACAAACATTGTGAAGGATTCAAGAGTAAACTTTGTTTATTATAAGTTTAATAGTTTTTATCCTCAGGATATTTTCCCTTTTTAATTACTGTAGCTAAATCAATATGCCATCATATCTTCATTGTATTTCTGGAAAACTTGTAATGTACTGTGACAAATAAAATGCTGTTTGTGAAATGTTCCTTTGTGTCAGCATTGGATGGGAGCTATTTTACGTGTCATAAGCTATAATGTCATGAAAAACTTTTTTTTGTAAATGTGATAATAGAGGAATCTGCACTTGCAATTTGGGGAATGATGAGTTGCTTTGCTTCATGTATTGACATGGTGATCGATAGAGACAAAGCTAGAGCTAAAACCCTACTGCATTTTTATAATGTGTTCCAAGTATGTGATTCATTTTCTTGTTCTAAGTATTTTGTGATCATGTCCATGCATTTCTGAATAAAATGTGGTGAATTGAATGTCCAAAGGAATTGAGTAATGCAGCTTTCTGTAGGGTTTGTTTCAAAGAAAACCAAAATTTTGGCCCTCAGTAGTTGCCAAATTCAGTATCATACATTGTCACAAATCCTGTGTCCTTATAGTTCATCCTTCTTGCACTCTTCACTTTGAATCAGTTTAACTGTGTCCGCAGGTCTCACCATCATCCACGCATACTTGCACAATCGCTCCTTGTTGCAGTCCTTCTGCCAGTAGATGACATTCCTGCGATTGAGGTTGGCACCAGCACAGGCGTCGTACCACCAACCTCCTCCTGGCACCCCCTGAAACTCCAGCTTAGCACAATTTTGGAAGTAGTTGTCATTGTCTCTGTCTTTAGTGGTGAATCTCTGGTTGTCATGCAGGTAGTTCTCTGTGTCCAGGGTCAGAGCATCTACAGCTGTGCCCTGGAACAACCCCAGCCTCAGCCTGTATGCTGACGATTCATCCTCCACCAAGAACGGATCATACTCCCCCGTCTTCGTGATGGCGTCTCGGTCTACTAGCTTTACTCCCAGTTTAAAGCGCCCGGGGCCGCGGGTGAGCTGATGAAGGTATTCGTTCCCGAGCCAGTGATCACCGGTTACAGCCCCAAAGCCATCCTTGTATTCAGCCCAGGTACGATCGAAATCCACGCTGCTATTGACGGTGATATGCTGCACCACGGTCCAGCCTCCCTCCTGCATGGCACAGTAGGCCACGATGGGGGAGTCACCTGGTTTGATCAGGTACACACCGTCTCTGGCCTGGCCCGAAGACGTCATCAGCATTTCATGGCAGTCTCTGGGCAGCACTGTTGGGTAAATTAACATATCAGGCAGAACCTTGAGGGAGATATGTCCAGATTTCTATTCATTTGTTGCTGCAGTTCACAAACTTGAGTGGAAACAATCTGTACAGCAGAAACATTTTTTTATTTTGTATTTTTATGTTACATTATGCAGACATGAAAACATAATCATAGGTATTTCCATTGAAATTCAATAATCATAAAGAAATCACAACATTTTTCTCATTTAAAGGACTAGTTTGACATTTTGCTTTCTTGTCAAGAGTTAGATAAGAAGAGCAGTCTTCTCATCCAACTCTGCAAGAAAATAAATAACATACTATTGATTTATTACCACTCTGTGTACACGTTGAAAACATCCAACTTTAGCACTCCCAGTGGTACTTTTACATGACATTGATGGCAACAGCGCAACAACACTGTTTCTCAATGTCTTCCAGGTAAACATGTTGATCAATTGCAAAACTATTACAACTGCTTGTCTGACAAACTGTCTTACTAAGATACACAAATCAATCAATATAAGATCATCAATGAGTCACTGAGCAATTTCGTTCTATGGGCTGGAATTTGACCCACAGGAGAATCCACACTGATAATCTGAGATAAAGGTAATTTAAAATTTAAGAGCAACCACAGGATTGTTTCACACACTGAACCACGATCGAAAGCTCCAGTTTAGAGGATTCTGCATAAGTTATGGGCAAACAGAATATTGAGATCAAACAAGCAAAAAGAAAAGTCAAAATGAAAGTGAAAGTCACACTTATACATACCTCTCATCCCACGGTTCAGGACCAAGTTGTGCTCATCCGGGGGAAGGAGATTCAGGTTCTCAGCTTGGAGATGCTCCATGTCAACTCCAGTCACACTGAGCAGCAGCAGGGCCACTACCAGCAGCCAGCATATTCCACACTTCATCCTTCACTTTCCTTTGTTGTCAGACAACAGCAGTGTTTAGTTTAAAATACAATACTGAATTCAGTGAACACAATAAACAACACACAAAAACATTGCTGGTCTAAAGAAAGTGTTACCTTCAGTGAAGACTCCTGTATGAGGCTGCAGTGAATAGATATGTAGGTCGCTGTATGCAAATCCTCTCCCGCGCTCAGGCTGTAGTTGTGTATACTTTTCTGAATGAAAAGCACCAGAACGCTAACAGAGCTGTCTACTGCTGAGAGTTCACTGAATTGCGGGTCCTTTCACACAGCCTTCTCCTGCCCAGTCACAGCTGGACTTCAGCCTCAGGTTCGCATCTCTATGACAAACACCAACAAGCCACTTATCTGTGTCAAGTGAGATAAACTCTCATGTAAAAGGAGCTTTGTAAACCCATATCTCTGACCTACCCAAATCACGTCAAGACTGAATGAGGCTGAAGTCCAGATGAGACTGAATTGTAGGGGTTCAAATGAAATGTGTTGCTGCAGATATGGGAGTGTATTTAAGCCTACTTTAACCTGAGGTAAAGCCCAGGGTTGGGTTAAATTACAGCACGTACAGTTTGGAAACATATTAGTGTTGTCGTCTCCCACAGAATTAGTTGATTACAACCTTTGTTTTGGTAGTAAGAAATATAAATACCAACCAGAAACTTTTAAATTGAAAATATAAATTTTATTCATCATCATTGGTGCAATCAAAGATAAAAGCGACACATGAAAGCCTCTAAGTTTCTGTGATATAACTGAAACTGCACAATGATAAAACTCCTCTTGTTGGTCATTATTACAACATCCTAGTATAGTTCAATGAACAATGACATCAAGTCAAATTTGCCACATGATTACATTTATATTGCACATTCTCAGTATTTCAACTCTTCAGGTTCATCGGCCAGCCCAAAAATACATCATGATCTACAGATATCGCCTAAGGACAAGTACAGTACAAGCTAAAACCAACTCCTCTGTGGAAACAACTTCAGCTCCAATCAAAGGATTTTACTAAGGATTCAATACACTTTTGGGAAGCTGCCACCAGAGAAAGATCCTTTATCCGGCTCTTTGTTGCTGTCAGGTAAGTTGAGACAGGAAGGAGTCAATGACCTAAGGGAGAAAAATTAGAAAATGCAAAACCAACAATGGCAGTGGCAAAGATTTATTCAAACATGCAGCACTGACCTTTGCCATGTCCGCAGCAGGTCCGGGAACAGATTTTAGTAAAGATTCCTGATGCCATAACTCCGTCAACTGCTGATTAAAGGCCTGGAAATTTCTGTATCAAAGTTGAATAAATACTTTAGCACAATGGCTGTGTATATTGAAGTAAACAGTTGGCAAAATGTAAAAAAAGTGGCAAATTCTGCCAAGTATTAAGCCATGCTGTATGCTTCATATTTTGTTGACTGTGACAAGAACAATTTAATTAAATATATGCAGTATTTATCTGACTGAATTATCATACAGCTCATGAAACAACACTTACTTATCCATCAGAAGTTCAGTTGATCCACTATAGCCACTTGTTTTTAGGTCCGCCCACCAGTTTTTCAAAACTGAATTTATCCACTTTAAGCCAACTATAAGATACCTGTGAGAATAAAAGGAAATACTCGTTTATTAGTATATTTGTAATTATCCAGCCACATAATGTCTGTTTCTCTATGTGCACAATGCATTTCATTCAATAATAATTCAACTGCACTGCAAAAACAAAACACTACATTGCAGTAGGAATACTCACTCTTCATATGGATGGGTGAGGACCTTCTTAACTAAAGGAAAGAGGTCAACACAACAGCCAATGGTGACCCTGGGAGAGTCCTCATCAATGCTGCAGAGAAAATCTAATCAAATTAACATATACTCCACTTGTGGACAGTGTGGCTCAGACGTTTGCAAATGTCAAATCACTCACCTTTTGCTAATCAGCGGGAGAAAATCAACAAACACACCGACGTCTTGAATTCTGTACAAAAACAGTGATGTGCTTTTGAAATTCTAGAAAAATACTGTGTGTCACATTTCTGAAACAGACTACACCTAACATACCTCAGAAAGTACGTCAACAGCTCTCCAACATTTCTCTGCCACAATGTTAGGGATACTTTCAGTCTCAGATTTCTTCCAAAGAGCACATCAGTCAATGTGCTGTGATCCATGGTAAGCTGAAACACATTGTTTGGTTCAGATTATCACACACAGTTATTTATAGAAAAACCCACAACACAAGAAAAATGTTAATATAGTCTGAGCTATAATAATGTTTCTGACCTCAGTGAGTGAACAGTAGTCGGTTTGTTCAGAACCAGTTCTCCCAGTCTTGGGGTTATTATTGACTTTTAGTGGGAACTCCCAAGGGTCCATGTCAAATATCTCCTGTTGCATGTCCTGCATGCGCTTAATCTCATTCTCCTTGTTAGCAGCATCATAAATTTTCCCAACCCCGGGCTGCTTCCTCCGAGTCACTGTCAGATGATGGGTCTTCCTCTTACAGGACACTACCCGCTTCACTCTACCTGGGTTGTTGCCAGAGCGACTTACTGGATACCTGGGCAGGTGAAATGTTGAAACATTCATTTGAAAACCAAACCACATCATGCACTTGCTATAAAGTCGCCACAAAACATGCAATGACCTACCTCTTTATGTTGAACTCCTCATTTTTATCGTTACCCATCTGTATATGAAAATACATTTGGCATGGTGACAAATAACACGTTTATAAGCAGCAAAAGAGGTCCAGTGTACAGATATACATGTGTGTATTATAATGCATCTACCAGCTCACATCTTTTGTGTCTCTCCCCCGAGTATAGGTCACTCTGTACTGGGCTGCATCCTGTTGTAAGTCATGTTCAAGATTTTGGTACTCTCCATCCTCGCTGTTGGAGTCCATTATATCTAGAGAAAAAGACGCCTTAATCAGTTTTAATACATTTTTTGACGTAATTAACTACCTACAAGCACACAAAGACAGATATCATTGTGGTAAAGTCAACCCAGTAAGATAATCACAATATGGTTTATGCCTTTAAACCATTATTCATTTTCAAACATATACATATATATATATATATATATATATATATATATATATATATATATATATATATATATATATATATATTATATTTGTTTTTGTCTTTAGTTGTTTAATAAAAGAAAACATTTTCATCCTCCAGTTTGTCATGCCCTCCAGGCTAAATCATATCAAAACACAATTTCCCACAAGCCACTTGGGCATGGTATTCTTCTGTGCAATGACGTATTAAGGAACTGCTCCTGGGCAAACAGCTGAGTGGTGTTGTGTTTTGTTTGTGAGGGTTTTAAGTTAGTCATTTAAAATGTAGCTTACTTATTCGGGCCAATCTGTGTTTGAGCCTCATTCAGTATCTTTAAACTGCACGTGTTGTTCATAGACAAAATAAAAAGGCTTTTTTATTGCGAGTATCTTTAAACGAGTCACTGTCCGGAGTAACACCAGTCAACAAGAGGTAAATGAGAATATACCTGATAACAGATAGGTCACATTAAGTAACGTTGAATAGAAACGGTTTAACATTTCAACCAGTAGTCTATGAACCTTCACAGCCAAATATAACCGCGTTACAACACTGAAACTAATAGCTTATCCTTTAAAGGCGTAAAGTTAACTCACCTTGTTATCCATTCCTATGCAGAGGCCATATAGTTATTCATTCCCTTTGATTAGGCTACTGCAGCTAGTTAACACCCGATTTTCAACTACAAACACCGCCCTGTATCAGAGAATAAAGCGTCCTATTCATTATGCAGTCCGTGCAAAGTGCACCCCCTAGCGGCTATTAATATATTAATGGTGCAGATTACAAAACCAAACATTTCTTTAAAGCGTTGGTCTAGATTTGTGGTTTCATGTCATCCCAATTAACTGATCTCATATCAGTGAAAGACACACTCAACTAAAGATGCATGAAGCATAGCTATTAAATGAGATCAACCGGTATGGTGTTTTGGCTCAAATGAACAAAGCTTTTCTTTCCTCTGGCAGTGCCTTGACTCCGATCAGTGATGCATAGGAGCAGTTTGCCTTAGAGCTTTATTGATCTACAACAAGCTGTGGCTTGTGAGATAATCTCCGCTGTACCTGGGCTCACTTCCCTGAATGCACAATGAAAAACATCAGCTGCTTTTGTTGACACATCATCTCTCTGCTAAGCTGTTCTCGCTGACTCTGTTGTTTCACTTCTGCAGTCTCAGCATTCGGGGTTGACTGATTCAGAGGTCATCATCATAATCAGAGACCAAAACATGGCCTGTGTGTGTGTGTGTGTGTGTGTGTGTGTGTGTGTGTGTGTGTGTGTGTGTGTGTGTGTGCCGCTGACACCGAGTGCTGTGTGAACCGACACTGAGGTCAGGTATGATGATGACTGCTAAACAGACAGATTGAGCCACTTGGTTTAAAATAGTGTCAGTATCATGGGATGTTTGGCATGAAAGCTTTGAACATCATGTGATTACAGTGACCAGATTGTTTTATTTTCTGGGTGTGTTGGTTTGCTTCTTTAACCAGGTTGATGTTGTTTTCGCAGTCCAGTGTTAAGATGGTGACTGTTCACACTGCCTGTGCCTTGCTAAGCCTTGCCCCCCTGTTGGCGCTTGGTGTTCCTCCCACGTGGACCCAGCCAGAACAAGTGCACCTCTCTTATCCAGGTAAGTGTTTGAACTGTTTCCATCAGATTTATGTGTTTTCATTTAGGGATACGATTTTCCGCTGAGTAGTACAAACCAGTATATCCAGGTCAAATGGATTGAAGATTTACAGGTGTTTTGTACAAATAACTCAATAATATAATGACCGAAAGCATTGGTAAAGTTGGGCAGTTCAGATTCACTTTAAGTGATCTTGAATTGACTTTAAAAAAAAGTCTTTAATTTTCCTGCAATACAGTTAACTTAATGCCTGTAGGCCTTGATAAAATGTTATGGGTTTATTTAATGCAACCGCAACATTTCCTGCTGAAGTGCCCTGTTGCTCTAAAACGCTACCTGTGCACTCAATGTAAGTAATTTAGGTTAAAGGCACAAGATAATTGCCTTAACTGCCTTACATACATAGTAGCTGATGTTACTCTTGGTTCACACAGAGTCCATGCAGCATAAATGTTCTTCTGTTCACTCCTCATGACGATGAAACGTGGTAGTCATTAAATGCGTTGACGTCTTGATGAAATGAATACCTGGCTAGTCGTCAGCTTATTTCAGCTCTCTGATGGTTATATCTTGCCAGCGGAAGGATCAGAAGCGCAGCGATTGTGCAAAGTCAGGTTTTTCATAAGCATCTCTTGGCTTTCATTGATGCATCAGTAAGTGAATCCAGCTGTCCTGTCAGGTCAATCTGCATCATGATTCCAATTATTAGGCTTTTTTTCACAGGAGTACCAGGTTCTATGGTGGTGACCTGGACTACCTTTAATAAGACAGAGAGCAAGGTGGAGTATGGTCTCCTCGGGGGTCGGCTCTTTGAGATGAGCGCCAAAGGGGACACTACTCTGTTTGTGGACTCAGGCGAGGAGAACAGGAAGCTGTACATCCACAGGGTCACTCTCACAGACCTCAAACCTGCTGCTACTTATGGTGGGTGAAGCTTTACTATTACTGACTTTCTCTCACAACATAGCTTATGTTAAAACGTTTTTCTCACCCTGGGTAATTTCAGTCTACCACTGTGGGAGTGATGAGGGCTGGAGCGATGTGTTCTCCTTCACTGCTCTGAACGACAGCACTAGCTTCAGTCCCAGGTTTGCTCTGTACGGTGACATGGGCAATGAGAACCCTCAGTCTCTGGCCCGACTGCAAAAGGAGACACAACTTGGCATGTACGATGCCATCCTGCACATAGGTAAGCTCTACACTCACAACAATTTGACCTCTGAAAGCAGTAGAGAGGCATTGTTTTATCAGCTGTTTTCTCAGGAATAAGTAATCCACCTGGCAAAGCTTGCAACAAATTACACTGAAATAAATCATATCCATTAAACTAGATGAGCCATTCCAACAGAAATGTCTAATGAAGAGGTAATATACCATGTCGGTAATTACTGTAATCACCATAATAATACCTATTTGTCATTTGTATGCTTTGCTTTTGAACCATATGAGTTGGATGCCGGTCATTTGCTCGCTCCATCACTTGTGGGGAGTAGAATCTAAACAGATAATGGGTCTGAGTTGTGCCAAAACTTGTTCGCCTAAAAATCTGACTGAATCTCTGGCTCTCTAGCTTGGATAATAAAAGATAATGAAAGAACAGTATAATTCTTCTCTGCCTTTTGTTGGCTTTTGAATTAAACACCACATTAAACACTGTTTTACAGCCACTTTAGAAGTTTACAGAGAATATAATTCTTTGATTGCCTCATAAAGCGAGATCAGACTTTGGCTTGAAGCCGATCATAGTCCATTAGTTATATATTTAAGGTCTAGCTTGATATTTTAGGAAATGTTAGATGAGAAGATTGATACCATTCCCATGACTGCACACTAAATATAAAGTTAGAGCCCAAAGCTGGTTAGCTTTACTTAGCATGAAGAAAAAAACCTGCTACTAGCATCTCTAAAGTTCAGTAAATGATACATTCCAGCATTTAACTCCGAAAAACCACAAATTGTCATTTATCCATTTCAGTTTTTCCACGGATTAGACAAACAATATACAGTGTGTTAAATGATGAGCTTTAAGGGTGCTGGCTAGCAGATACTATGTGAACTTCCTGTAACTTCATATTTAGCGCACATACATGAGAGTGAAATAAATTTCATCTTACTCTCTGCAGAAAGCTGTTAAGCGTATTTCCTTAAATGTTGGACTATTCCTTTAAATGCATTATCCCTATGATAGAGTTGTAAGCACAGCTTTCTGGGGGAAACTCATTTTGGCACAGTACACCTAAGACATACTAATTGGTATTGCTGTGGGAGATTAATCATCCTACTAAACACTTTCATTCACATTTTTTTTTATGTTTTACAGGTGACTTTGCCTACGATATGCATGAGGTATTTTACTCTTCTGTCTTTGCAATATCATAAACTCTTATAACAATTGTGCCCAGTTAAGGTCGCTGACATCAAATTTCTTTCATCAATAGTGTATATTCTTAAAGCCACTCTTCTATTCCTCTAATTCCACAATGACAGATGAGATAAGCCACTTTACCTTTTCCGCTGCCCCATCTCAAGACTCACCACTGTTTATTATGAGTGGATATGAAGGCTCTCAGCTGCGGTTGAGACTCACAGCTTATGATTAGCATTACTCTGAAATGCCTTAAGCCTGCGGTGAAAGACGAGAGTCAGGGTCATGTCGCCCAAGTATTTCTTAAATAAAATCAGCGTCATTCAAAACCCAGAATCCTAAGCCTCAATAGCATATTTGCTCATCTGAAAACCACCCAACTGTCATATGTGATATTAGGCATAACTTTGTCTTGGATGCTAAAATCAATTTTCCTGAAATTAGTTTTTGCATTATTCATGCCTCTCTTTTCAAATAGGGAAAAATGCTAAATGCAATCAGCAGACTGCTGCACAGATTAATAACCCTAATTGTTCCAAGCTGTATTTTTTAGCTGGAATGTGCAAGTAATTCCTGTGGCTTCGACGATATTATAAATAGAAGAACAGAGAAAGCTAATTTTGTCTGAAAGGCTGTTAATGTTAGTGGCAGGTGAAAGCCATCATGACAGCAATTAACCGCAATGTGTTTTTAAAAGCTCCATTGCCAGTGTTAGTATATCTAAGACAAAAATGCAAGTATTTCAGTAAGGTTTGTTTGATTGGCTATATCATAGAACTAGAATAGGAGTAGAACGGACATTCCCATTCAAATCAAAGCAGCACGATGGTCAGAGTGGCGGCCTTTTTTTATCTACCGTTGCCTTTGTGACCATTGAAGTGGGCTAACTTCCATGTAAATTAAACTGACTTTTTGCAAGTTGCCGACTCACTAAGATGAGGTTTTGCAGTGAAGTAGTAACGTAACAGAGGGTAGAGAGCCAAAGTAAATAAGCAAAATGTAACAACTTAATGCTTCATTGAGAGAAGCACAAGCTAACTATCTGCTCCCGGCGAGCTGCAACAACACTTTATGGTCCCACTGACGTGTGTTGTCATCATAAATTTATAGGGCCTGTACTTTCCTACAGATGTCTGGAAAATAGAGCAATCATAGTAATCAGTGAATGGAAGAAAATGAAACATTGTTGTCAGAGAGGAAAATATTTGGCGTCATGTGTAACAGCTGAATGTCACTGCTCCAGGACAATGCCAGGATCGGAGATGAGTTCATGAGGCAGATTCAGTCCATCGCAGCCTACGTGCCCTACATGACCTGTCCAGGCAACCACGAATCTACATAGTAGGTGGAAGTTAATTTCTAAATTTCTTTTTGGATGTTTTACTATATGAACTGACTGTTGAGTGTAGAATTGTTTCTTCAAGGGCCATTGTGTTGGATTTACTGGCATCTTGTGGTGTGGTTGAAGATTGCAACCTATTGATTACCCTTCCTCCCACCTCTCCCTTTCCAAGACTGCGATAACGTGAGCTGCCACGTGCAAAACTGTGGTAATGCGGTTCACCTCGCTCATAGGCCATCCTTAACATAATAAAACTAGTTTAGGACCAACGGAAGTCACTGCTGGCGATACCACAGCTTTTGCACTATGTAGCCAGCTTACAGCAGTTTAACAAGGAGGACTATGGTGGCCTTCAGGTGACATAAAAACGCAAAAGGCCCTCTCTAAAGCAGGTGTTTGGTCTGTTTGTTCTGTACTGAAGAAACATGGGGAGCAACATGGCAGACTCTAAAGAGGACATGCTCCCTATGTAAATATGAAGGGCTCATTCTAGGCTAATAAAACAAAGCAATACAGCTGATTATCTCTAATGAAAACATAATAATGAATGTTATTTCTGCTAATAGATGCCCTAAAATTGTACTCACAGCACCTAACAGTGGCATTCATAGTCAGTAAGACAACATGGAAGCTGTGTGACTGTCTCCTGTCTGTCTTCTGCTTTCAATTAGCTAATGTTTTCCTTTTTGTTTACATTTTATGCCACATTCTGCTTAGGGGCAAAAGTATGATTAATGGGTTTTGGGCAAAAATAGCAGTACATCCATAATGGTGAGGGAAGCTTGCCAGACACCTCATGACAAATTGCATTCAGAACTGGCTACTGTAAGTGTGTGCGTGCATGTTTCTTTTTGTGTGTGTGGAGGGTTGAACCTCTGAAAAACAACCTTTCTGGTGAGCCGCAGATTTTCCACAATAAAGAACACACTTTGGTCTGCTGAAAACACTGTACCGTTTGAACAGATGAGAGCTATTTTGGTCTTTAAAGGCTGGTGCGGCTTCAGGAACCACCAACATCTAAACAAGGCAAAGCTCTCCAAAGCAAACCTTTATCCGACTGGAAATCATCAGCTCACTATCTGTTTTTCAGTTTCCAGAGATGGCCTTTTCTGTCTGCGTTTTTAACTCATCATCACTGAACGCGTTGCTCACATTAAATGTCTGGGAAACTTTCTGGACTGAGAGACAGTACAGTGAGGAGAGAACGATGCTGAAACTTAAGTGTGTGAAAACAAATTTAGAGCTAAAACAAAAAGTTGATTTTTTTGATCAAACAATTAAAATAATTTCTGTTGATTTTTTTATGTAATTGTAATTTTTCAAGCATAAATCCTAAACATCTGCTGGTTCAAGCTTCTTAAATGTGAGGATTTGATGTGTTTTACAACACAATATACATTACAATATAATACATCTTTATTGTGCACCAGGGTGAAAATTTGTCTCAAATGATAGTAATTTGAATATCTTTCAATTTTGAAAGTCTGTCAGCCAGACAAAATTGTGTTGGCCGTTTTTCCACTATTTCATTACTTTCAATTGGTTGATTAAGAGAACAATCTGCAGATTAATTATATAATTATATAATAATAATAATTTGTTGCAGCCCCAAACAAATAGTAACAGCCTTGTTGTCCACTGATATTGTGACATATTTATATATCGCTTCTGGGTCCCTTTAGCTTTTTTATAAAATCCCACAATGCAAATAATCCTCAGGGTGGTTTATATTGTTAACCTACGAGGGATTGAATTGTAGCCTATCATGTTGTTTTGTTGAAGATGATACAAGATGATAAAAGAAATGTAAAATGTAAAGAGAGCAAAACTTTCAGAAGCCACAGATGCTTTTCATCCCGAGGATTAGCAGTTAATGTATCCCGAAATTCCAAGCACATCTGCTGGACTCAGTTGTGTGTGTTTATGCATTTTGAAACGTTTAGAGCAGCCTGATCTTACACCATAATATTTACTTGCCGCTGCTGTACTGAGACAGTCCTCGCCTAGCCTTGCCATGTGAAATGTGACTACTGCCTGGTCTTTATTAAGGAGCTGCTAACAGTAGTCTCTTTTTCTTGGCTTGGCATCCTGATGTCAAGAAAGAGCTCGCTGCATTGCATAACCAGAAATCCAGCTCCCCTCTCTCCCTCCACTATACGTTAAAAGTTTGCTTTGGTCTGTGGTGTTGTTAAGAATCCAAATATTCCCAGCAGCTGGCCCCTGCTTTTTCTTCCTCGCTGTCTGGTGTGCTCCCTCTCACTATTCTCCTCCGTTCATCTCTCTTTCCAACCTCAAAACCTAATGGGTAAAAGGCAATTGAAACACTGCTGACCGCAAAAGTTTTCAGTCAGCATTCCAGCAGGATGAGAACAGTGGATCCACAGAGGATGCTAAAGCCCCAATCAAGACTGTCTTTGTTCACCAAGCACAATATGCTTCATCGGGCCCTCGGAGGGATGACCGTTGCTGTCTTGTGATGGAAGTTGGTCACTTCCCTTCGTGAAGACTGCAGCTGGTTGCTTTAATTCTGCCTAGATTAAGCCTAGATTAAGCTTAATCAGATGATTAAAGGGTAGATTTGATGGGGGCTGGGAGGGAGTCTTGTTGGGTCAGTTTAAGAGTCAGGTTGTTCACATTGACTTTGACAGCCACCAGATTTTAATCTCAATCTTGTTTGAATGGAAAAGCAAACACACATGGAAACAAGCGTGCTTTTGGTTGCAGAGGAAGATTCACATGTAATGTTGGACTCCAAAAGTTTATCATGTTTGTATCAGATTTTCCACGATTCAGCCCGCAGCACGAGAGGCTTTAAAGCTTGCAGTGGACTTTATTTCTACAGACGTATCATTTCCCTCAGGGTGTGCCTGATTATATCACCAATTTCTAGAGCGTATGTATATTATTTAACTGGATACAGAATGTGTTGTATATTTCTACTAACTGCTTTCCCGGATCCTTGTAGATTGTTGCTGGTACATGTTCCAGCCACAAGATGGGAGTATGAACCCATTCTATGATTGTGTTTGGTTCATTACCATGACTGAGAACTTCAAATAACATAGGAATAGATCTCACTCTTTATCTCTGTTTTAGCTATCACGGCTTGTGTAGTTGGATTAGAATATACTGTAAATTTCAGTTGATGCATTGTTGTAAATGCAATGATGCTCGTTATAAATACTTTCCTAGTAATCAAGAGTTAAATGTGAGATTCAAGCTACTTGATTTGCGGTTATAATCGTATGATCACAGGGCAGAAATTGGCGCAAAATGCTTGATTTATCACACTGGCCTTGGCAATTTAATCCTGACCTCTGTGTCTCATTAGTTTTAAATTGAATCATATTAGTAAAGGTCTCTGTGATCCTTCTTTTGTGTCCCGGTCCCTAGCCTTTGACCTCTGAACCCACTGGTTTCTACTTACCACTAACCATACATTAAGACGTCCAGAATACTGCACTTTTCTCTTCCTTATGTAAGATAAGAAAACAATCATTCTCACCTCACCTCGCTTAGTAAATGGCCCTTTGAGAAGATTGGCTCCTGCTTTCATCCTGAAATTAAAAACCGTGACAAGTGACTGGCAGATTGGCATGAGGGAGAGCTTTCCATGAAAGAGTTTTTCCCTTTTTGCACCGTGCTCCCATTGTGATACTTGGAGAGTGTCGGTTTAGCGTGCGTGATTGTGAACCCTTGGATGTGTTTCATTATTTCTTGATGATTTCGTCGTCTGGTGCCGTGCAAAGAGTCTACAAATTAGTTCTGGAGATTATGGTAGCAGTGAAAAATAACTGCAAGTATGATACTGTACCTGCATCAAGTAGGAACTACCACATGTCAGAGCTGAAACCACTGTGGTGCCTAAGTTGTGAATCCTCTAAAGGCTGCCGGATCTAAAAATACTCTGTTCTTTAAAGAAGAACATGTTTTTAGAGGGGTATATTTAGAGAACTATTTTGTTGATTGACAGGTGTAGTGCGCTCAGCCATGATGGCTCCGACTTGCTCAACCCATCTCGGCTCCACCCCATGTTGCCCAGATTTGATTATCTGCCCAAGATCCTAAGCTTCAAAACCTCCCATCAGAAACATATATGGTGAGGTCACAGAATCTACGTCCTTTTTTTTCTACAGCCTTTAATTTGGAGAGTCAGCCACTGATATGGTGGCGGCAGAAAAGTGTACGGTGTCTCAGAATAGCTAAAGTTTGGAGCAGATGTCACCACCACAGCTTGATGGTCATCTTTATCCGATGATTTACCACCCAGTGTTTTCTACTAGGTTGAACCGTATATAGAAAAGTGACATAAAACAAAAGAATTGCACCAAAGCCAGGCAGTTTTTAAGAATTGCTGGTTAATTATATTTCATCATAAAGCTAAAAATTGTGTTTGCGCCACAAAATAAGAGAGAGCAGGAGTCTGTATGTTTTGTGCTGTTTCTTGCATATTCAAAGAACCTTGATTGTACGATCAGTCTTTCTAACCTTTTTCTTGACTTGTTTGTTCGCAGTAACTTCTCCAACTACAGGAATCGCTTCAGCATGCCAGGCCAGACTGAGAGCCTGTGGTACAGGTAAGGGAAAACAGAATATGTCGGCTTTATGGAATAACAAAATATTTTACTTAGTCAATCGTTGCTTTAGTTAAGGAGGACTTTGGCGTGCTTAACTAGCAGTTTTGGTTTGTAGATAAAAAAAAATGAAAGCTAGCTGCGGGGACAGAGCACGGAAAGAGAAATCATTTATTTTCCTACCAGGGCCCCACGTGAAGGTTTACCAAACCTCCTACTGTATTTAAGTAAGCATTAACGAGCTGTAAGAGACAGCCAAGAGGAATTGGCAGCAGAGGAGCGCTCTACTATCTCAGGAACATGTGGACTACACAAAGGAGCTATACATCTAACTAGGTGACTCATAGTCCACTACAGACCTCCTTCTCTCAGACAGTAAGATAATACCTTGCTAGACCGCAGGCCAGCTGCCCACTGATCAGTCCCTCGGAGCATCCAGGCCTGCTGGATGAGAGCCGGTTAGGACCGAGGGAAGGCAACCTAAAATCCCACGACTGCTACTGGAAACTGTGCGGTTCATAACATGTAGCACACATGTACAGAACACATGCTTTTCCATTAAAGCTGCAGGAGGAACACGTAAGCACTCATATTACAGCAAGGAGGTCATTCCCCTAAGTAGATCTGGCACTGCATTCTGCGGCAAATTGTCAGAGACGAAACATTGCCTGGATTTGAGAGTATTTTTCACACTTATCTGGCGTTTAAAGTGAGGCCTGTTCCTGCTTATCCACTGACATTCAGCATGCTTTCTCCACTGGGTCGAGGCCGTGTATCATTTTAATGATGTGTGTCCGCAGCTGGAACCTGGGGTCAGCGCACATCATCTCCCTCTCCACTGAGGTTTATTTCTATCTCGAATTCGGCCAGGAGCTGATCTTCAAGCAGTATGAGTGGCTGACGAAAGACCTTGAGGTTAATGAGCACACTAGTAGCATGTGTACATGATGACTAAGTGTTCTCCTTTGTTCCCACTCTTACTCTTGGCCTCTCTTTTTTCCATTTTAGTGTAGTGTAGTGGTTGTAGTCCATAACACACATACTGATTCCACATTCTGTTCCAATACAAAATTGTTCTCCTATCTCAGTGTGACACGCATTGACCTTTGCATGTTTTCAACACTTCCTTCTCCAAACCTAGGAGGCCAACAAGCCAGAGAACCGAGCAGTGCGTCCATGGATCATCACCATGGGACACAGACCCATGTACTGCTCCGATGACGACCAGGACGACTGTACTCAGTTTGACTCCTATGTATGTAAACCAAAGAATCCTATAGACTTTTCCATTGCCATTCTGTTGCTAGGGAAACAGCTGTAGTCCAAGTTTACTTCCTATTAGCTACTGCATGAATACACATTGCAACAACAATATTAATGCATACACTTTTTCTAATGTATGTTGTTACCAAAACTACTGATTCCTTCACACTGCCATAAAGAGTATCTGTGTAAAGATTTTCAGGTCAACTCTTACTGACTGGTTGTTTTTCTAAGAAACAGGAAGTAAAGAGGCTCCTGTTTGGTCTCAAGTGTGGAAATTCCTGTTGTAATGACTAAGCTGCATTCCTGATGGCAGACATTTTATTAGCAAAGCCTAACTATAGATGTTTTATTTATTACGACTATGTACCAAAATAGATATCATTACCCCAAACTTTATGATTTCCTACAAAGCACTCAATGTTTATTTTGCAGTGTGTTCTTTAGAGAGCAGCACATCTGTGTCGGTGAAGGTTTAATTTTAGCATCATAAATGTATTTGTAGGATTTGTTTTCTGCTGAATTGCTCGAAACTTTAATTACCCCTGGTAGCAGACGTGTTGCACGTGTTTCAGGCTGGCCGGTCCGAATCGCAGCCCGTAAGCCAATTCACGGTATTCTGTTATAATCACTGTTATTGGGACCAAATACTTTCCACTTAGACTTACTTCCCTCAGCACTTGGCACTGTTTAGACTGCGGCTGGCACATGCATGAAGGGGCTCTATCAGGTAGTGTTTCAGGTAGCAGGTAGTGTTTCATACGCTAATGCCAGTTCATGCTGACATTATTCCTCTCTGTTCTATCTCAGGTCCGACTGGGACGGAATGACACCAAACCGCCAGCTCCAGGTCTAGAGGATCTATTTTACCGCTATGGTACAGTCTCTATTTGACAACCAGCTGTGTGCTGCTAATGGATGTTTAAGATTACAAATTTGCACGCTCAGACGGACTTAATGTCCCAACAGTTGCAGAGAGCAGAGTAATCCAAACATCCTTTATTAAAAAAGCAGGCCTTTGGTCTGGCTGATATCCCACCAGCACATTTGCAAACGTTTTTCCTGTGTTATATGTCCCAGGATTTTGTTTGTTTCATTTAATTATTTAACTCATGGTGGTTGAACTTTGAAAGTGATTTTAAGGAACATTGGATTACACAGCAGAATGTGAAAACAAAAATGAGCTGGGCAGTTATTTTTTTCTATGGAAGGTTGCTGACTATCACTAAATATTTTTTACAGGAGTGGATGTGGAGTTGTGGGCACATGAGCACACATATGAGAGGCTTTGGCCTGTCTACGGTGACAAGGTCAGCTCCTGCTTTCTTAATTCACCACATGCTTGCATCTATAGTCTTTGTTTTGGATCACTGAAAGAGACTTTTTATGTTTTTCTCTTTAGGTGTACAATGGAAGCAAAGAGCAGCCTTATGTGAACCCAAAAGCTCCAGTTCACATCATCACAGGCTCTGCTGTGAGTACTTTCACATCACTGTTAACGTTTCCCCACACAGATCAATACATAAATTGACAGCAGCATATACAAAAACAATGCTGTGTATTGTTCGCTGTCCTTTCTGTGCAGCAGTTGGTCTGCCACATGAATTTAGTACCAGCTGTTCCTCTGGTTAAGTGTTTTCTGATGTGGTGAGCGGTGCATGCTTCATCATCCAACCACAGAGGGATTAGTCATCAACATATCAAAATGCGGCCAGACTCACACCGAGGGCTCAGCCACAGTAGTGAATGTTATACAGGGCTTCCTGGACAAAGCCGGAGAAAGGCACGCAACTCATCACTAAGGGATTCAGTTCAAATGTGTTGATTCCTCTGCAGGGCTGCAGAGAGAAGACCGACAAGTTCAATCCAAACCCCAAAGAGTGGAGCGCTTTCCGCAGCACGGACTACGGCTACACCCGCATGCAAGTAGTCAATGCCACCCACCTTTACTTGGAGCAGGTATCCGATGACCAGGTGAGCACACATGGAGGAACATGCACACAAGTAGAGCAAAGGTGAAAGGATACATCTAAAGGTCAAAGAGCGTTGCCTCAAGTCATAACATAACAAAGACTTTTCTGTGTTCCAGTATGGGAAGGTGATCGACAGCATTTGGGTGGAGAAGGAAAAGCATGGCTTCTCTGCCTGGTTCTGAATACTTCCATGAAATTTGAACTTCAGAAAAGCACATATTTTGCTGCGTCACAACCAATCATGCACTGTTGATGGAAATGTTCATTCCTATTCATTCAGCTTTTCAAATTAAGATGTCGTGAATCCTTTATACATTTTCCACTACGTTTCTTCCAATCAGACGACCACTTTAGGACAATGATTTACTGTGAATGTATAAATGAAACTTGCGTTTGATTCTTTTTTTTTAATGATCTCTTTATTTGTCCTTCCTCCAAAACCATCATCACTGTAGTCTAACTTGAGTTTTTTTGGTTTAACTTGTCAACGCCAGCTAGATGTACTGTAGGTCTCTTCATTGCCGCCTGAATAATCTATTGACAGTAGACACAGACAGCATGAATCTGGCAGACACCAGACCCCATTCCCTTCAGAGCATTTTTCATTACAAAACCTGGAAATGCATTTAGAAAGATCAAGTCTCCTTTCTATTAGTCTATGAAGATCCTGCCTTGGAGAATCCTTTCAGGATATTGGAACCTCATTTTATTGTCCATCTGTGTGGCTGTCAGGACCTGACACGAAAAGACACATGGAAGTCTACGCCTACACAAAAGAACTGTGATGTAACTCAGGGATGTTTGTGGCTTGGACACATGCAAAGTGAGAAGGCGCTTTCTGCAAATGACTGTTGCTCACGCCATGACTCTCACCACTATGTTGGTGTTAATTCCTTCAAACAGCATGCTGCCTCTGATGAGTATTGGCGGACAACCAGGGCAGATCTGCATGCATTTGTGTTTTTACTATTCAAGCTGTCTGTTAGTGCCAGAGTGTAATTATGTACTTGCACAATTCTGTGGACACAAAAAAAAAATCAATGATCCGTTAACACTACACACATGAGTTAACATAAAACACGTTATTTGGCAGACGTTTTTATCCAAAGCACATGCAGTACTATGAGAGGATATATGTTAAACAAACATGGAAACACTGCAGGGAAAATGCTATTTTTTTACCCCAATGAAGGACCAAAAACAATCTCACACGTGGTCAAGATGTGTCACAACTAGCTGAAGCAATATGAAGCCCAGAGTTCTAGTAAAGGCAGTACAAAAGTAGTCAGGCGTCAGTGGCATGTGTGTAAATCTAACCGAGGATTTGTTGAACGTCTCTCTAAAGTCGATACCCCGCAGCGCAGTGGGGTCTGGCAGACGGAGACACAAGCGCACAGTGATCACACTTCACACTCACATGGTCTTGGTGTGCTTACTTACTGCTACTGCCACTAACACAGCCTTATGATTGTGAAAGTATCTTTGTAGAGAAGGCCCCGCACCACTGAGTTCCTAACCTTTGATCTGCTTAAGCTACACTCTGTATATTGATGTCTCCCACTGAGTGTCAGGAGTGAGGAAGTGGAGACTGCAGAGACCAGCGGGGGACTGGGGGAGCAGAGTATGTGCTGCCAGGCCGTAGACTACATCGAGTCATTGTAATTATTTACAATTGTCAGCAACCACATTTATGGTCTAATAAAGTCAGTCAGGTATGTACAATGTATATTGCGAAAATGGAAGGACGAAAAGTTCTTGCCTTAAATAACAAGCATCGCACATCACGTTCCTCATCATTGAGGTCATGTGATTTCCTAGAAAACGAAAAAAATGCCATTGATCGCAATCCAGGAAAAAAAGAGCAAGGAGAAAATAACATGTCACTTCAGATCGCATGCCTGTTGCTGAATCATTAAGTGTTTATTACCGTCTATGATAGAGGAACGGCAGGTTTGTGGTTGTGTGGTGAAGGCCTTTTGTTGACAGAAATTGATTCCTGCCACTAACGAGGTTACAGATTTTCTAGCACTTCCTCGTCTACTCCATGTTGGCCAATTTATTTCTCTCAACCAAGGGCTTTGGCAGGTCAGAAGTCAGATCTTCTTTCTTGATGAAGGGGCTGCACTTGATCACAGGGTTAAACTGGGGGAGACTGAGGACATGTGTAATGAAGTCAAGGCCCTCAGATGCTGGATCTCTGGGATTTTTCATCAATCCAGAAGCTCAGTGTTCTTCCAGAACCGGAGCGCCACTATTAAGCAGCCTCAGACCACCACCAAGACAAACAGCCAAGTACAGTGTGCTCAGGAACATCACAGCACAGTCTTGCCATAATTCCACTCTCAATATCAACACCACAATGACTTACAGGGCTTCAGAATATGGCATCAACAGGAACACAGCATGGAGGCTGTGAACACACCATATTGCCAAAGTAAACCTGAGGTTAAATGTAAACCAGCTGAACAAAACGGGTTAGGATATATTACTGTTTTGCCTTTTTTGTGAGTTTTTCTTATGCAGCCAAATGGGACCACAAACTGTATTTCATATTTCAACCCTGTTTTGTGCAATACCTTAAATAGAACTTTGAAATAAAATGAAAAACAATTTAATCATTGACTTAAGTTGTGGTTTTGTCGTAATGCTTTTATTTCTGTTATGAGACACTACAGCTGTTACAACAGAGTCAAATCTCGACCGGGAGCCGCCATGTTGAGCTAGAAGTAGTTGCTCTGTGTAACAACATTCAGCTTCACAAAGGTTAAGAAACACCAGGACCCAAGTCAAAAAGGTCAATGAAGTCGAGCAGTTATCAGATGACAGTGAAACGGGTTCCCTGCGGAGGCCACGAGACCGCCAGAAGTGACGTCATCTTTACTCAAATGCCTCGGTAAGCTACGTTTGCTCCTTCTAGCTTTTTACTGTGGTCTGTTCATCTCAACTATTTTACTAAAAGAAAAATGTCGAGTTCTTAATCACTTAACTTTCCTGTTGCGAACATAAAATATAATTCAATGATATGTCAAGAATATATATTTTTTAAGTTTTCTTAATTCTTAAAGTATTTGCAACATGATTGTGTGAACTAAATGTGTTTAAAGTTTGTATGTTGAATGTTTGTGTTCATGTGCTGTGTTACTTACTCAAGGTTTAGCTTAGTTGATTCTATTCTATGCTCATGTCTGACAGTTATATTGTATCAATAGTGTTTATGCTAAGCATATTTAGTTAAAATTCTAATATAATGTAAGATTTTTTGAAGTTAAACCAGAGAGTAACACATCATTTTCAATATGAATTCAGTCAGCGCTTACTTTGTTTTAGTATGATGTTTTACTAGATTTGACAAACAAGTTGAAATATGAAGAAAAGCAGAACGGAGACTATAAGCCTGTTTGTAAATGCAGGTCTTGACTTTTATTGAGTGAGGAGATCCGGTGAGGAAGATCCAACGATTCCAGTAGATGATGAACCTCCCGGCTTAAATTCCAGGAATCTGGATCTCCATTGCCACTGACACCGGATGAACTATCTGCTTTGTAGTGCGGTAGGACCATACCAGTCACCCAGACTTTTTCCTTCTCTGCATTTCATTTACTACATCCAAGAAGCATCAGCAAATACTATGCAGCAGTAAATGTTGCTGCAGGTTTATTTATTTTCAACATATATTTTAATAAAAAGAGCAAAACTTTTGCACTCCAGTAGGACGACAGGTGCGTAGGAGAATACCTTAAGTAGACAATATAGAACAAAAACTCTTAGTCACTAAAATACATTTATACGCAAGTGAAGAAGCCAGTGTGCGGGAGTTTTTGTTCTAACATATATTTTAATGAAACAGGCAGGTACACTGAACTAGAGTGTGTTTTTACCCGCAACCACCAGAAGCCCTCATCCCATGTCATGTTTCTTTTCATATGCAAGCAGATGTATGAAAAAGTTCTTGTTCCTTGAAAAGAAGTCCTGGGACTGATAATATCAGGAACTTCTTGATGTAAACTAAAGTTGACCTTGACTAATTTTACCTGGTCATCAGACACTGACTTGGAAGTTAATTGAAACTGAGGAGAAATCCCACATAAGAACAAATATGCATAGTGACTTAAGGGGATCACCAAACTAAGCTTCTTCAAAGGACAATTTTCTTTATTTATAGGAACCAGTTTTAAATTTTTCATATCCATAAAAATGTTGCATTTATTTTACTTTTAATAGGCAAACTAAAGGTTGCAGTTAAATGAATTCACCTGTGTTGTCGTGTTTATGGTTATTGCTCTCAAAACGTAGCTCCTTCCAAAGCTAGAGCGACGTGTACTTACAAAGGAGTGGGTTATATAAACATGATAGCGTCCACGCTGAAACAGGGTTTTGTTTTTATACTTTGCACAAAGTATGTGAGGAAAATACAAAACACATTTTCTCCATTAGGGGTACAATGAAATAGATAAGGCTGGGCATTTGATGAAAGCAGCATCATTTTTCTGGGGTTATGTGAGGCTCAAGGCGTGGGTCAAAATAACACTGAAAGGGAAGTTTTAGAATACTAACTCATAAACCGCTATTGGCGGTCAAACAGCAAATGTCCTGTCTCCACACAGTATAGCAAGGAGAAACGTCCACTTTCATGTGCACAGTTTTGATTGATCACCTTAAACAGATGTACCGTTGGTTGAATTCAGACCAAAATATAGCAGATGCTGTTCATGATACACTGAATCCTACAGTTGACCCCCCTTGTTAACCTTTAGCCTCAGCTGAATAATTAAAACAATGATTCCCAACCAATAACCCAGGTGGTGCTTCTGCAGTATTTGTGAAGTAGCCACATTCAGTTAATAGAACTAAAATAGTTAGAAAAATAAGTAAATAAATGGTTGAAACAGCTTAAAGAAATGCCTTAGATAGATGATAACTAAAAGTAATTATCAAAGGTTGAAATATTCTCACTCCAATTGGTAGATTGCAAACTTGACCAAAACAACCTAAATATTGACTGTTCAGTTATGTGAAAAAAATATGAACGATATCCATTAATATATAATCATTGTTGATGTTTAGGATCAGTCTGTATAGTAGTATGATTCATCATTCACCCAACAAATATAGTACACAGTGTGTGATTATTTACAGATGGAAAATTTCCCATGCAGTTCTGAACACACAGTCATCCATCCTGATAAGTAGTGCTCCAATTTATCAGGAAGACATTAGGTTAACTACTCTTGTTTAGTCAAGCAAGAAGAACTCAGCAGAAGACCCATCATCATCATCCTGCAATGTAACAGTGGAAGGACTTGGCCCCTATTTTTTGTGTCTCCTCATATCTTCTCATTTCAAGTCATCAATCGCCCCCACAGAAGAACGTCAGAATACACAGGTACTGTTGTTCTGCATACAGGCAAGGCTGTTCTTAAAGGCTATGGCAGGCCAACTTGAGACTCCTCTCAGTCTGCAGGAAGTGCTAGCTTTGTGCCAGGGGCAGAGATTCAAATTGTTAACTTTTGAGGCTCAACACTTGAGGGGCCTTAAGAGCCGGATGACAACAGGGGTGTGCTACCACATCGGCTGCTGTTGGCAGACAGAGCTGGGTCACGTCACTCGGTTCAAGAGGTCCATGTTTGGGTCTGTTAAATCCGAAACAATTCTCATTCAGCAGCTTGCTTATTGTGGGGAAGCCAAAATCTGTAAGCCTGATCCGTCAACAATATGACGTGGGACTTCTTCTCAGTGACTGACTTTGAAGAAGGCCTTGCTATGCTGGAATGAGCAGGATTATGCATTGTGGAAAGTATGTTATGTAGTGGGCTTTTTTTTATCACCTAGCTGTCACAACATTAACTTGTTTTGTGATCACACCTAATCTACTGTAGAAGCGAAAGACATTTCCCCCAAGTCAGGCCACAAGGATACGATTTATTTAACTATTGTACATGCCCTCGGGGCTCTGTCATGCCTGGTTGGTTAAGACAAATTGCACTGCAGAGCTGTCTTCTCTCACAGACTGGCACTGCTGTCCAAGTGCTCTCCCAGAATGCAGCATGCTGTTGAGAACAATGCCAGGCTCATTATGCCTATCCTGTGTCCTAAATGTTGCGCATGCCAGGCTGTCTGTCTTCTTTAACATTCATTACTGTAATGCCCTCACACTTGGCTCCAAATATCAGCGAGGAGTGACATTGTTGGAACTTTTGTTAAAAATGTAATGTTCTTGCCGATCCATGTCTAGTCTGCATTAATGTAGAGCACAAGCTGTGTTGAGGTGAAAAGCCCACCTTTGTCGTTTCGGTACAAAGCCTTCACTCTATCAGCACTTGAGATCTGAGCTCTAGCAAAGGAAAGGTCAGTGGGTGGTTTACATGTCCAGTGTTTTACAGGAATGGTAACACAAGACCTCTTTTTAAAGCTCTGGTTTTAAAACCATTTAGATAGGAATGAGGTGATTAACGGTCATAATGGATTTTGCACTCCAAACTCTAAACCTTTACCCCCTTAAAAATGTCTCAAGGAGAGCCTGAGGAGTCTTTAAGTGTTCTCAACCTTCCAGGTACGTTCAGACGCTATACTTCACACTGCTCACATTTGGAAACAAAGAGACGAGCGGACATTGCAACCTTTTGAACATTTCAACCACATGCCTGCTGCTACTTTATCACATGACAGTCACCCACTAGGGATCCCAGCAGTGCCCAAAGGAAATCATTTAGCTCTGTAAGAGTGTTATGACAAGGGCATAACCTGACCCTAGACATAAGACGATATTTCAACACCTTATTTCCCTTGGGGAGTCGATGCAGGATCCTGCTTTAGGAACTCCAGTGGTATCCACAGAGCTACTGGTAGGGTGGTGAGCACCAGTGGATCTTTCAGCACTCAGTAAAAATACAGCATGTCAAAGATAGGACTTTTTTCGTATCCACCTGAGGAAAGTCTGGCATTTAAGACTGTCCTCTCACCTCAAATTCATGTGGGTTTTTAGGGCAGCAGTGAACACAAAAACACTCCATGGGGTGCTCCATGTCGCCAGCGCTTTTGGCTAACACATTGGCAAAAAGGGGTCAAGAACGTAATGTGTGTGTTTGGAAGGAGGGGTGCTTGTAAGTGAGGAAGCAATGAAAGCTATCTCTATCCTCAAAGCCACATTTCAGGCTGTAAAGGTAATCATCCCGGGAGACGGTATCCAGTGTTGTTTTTGAAAGAGTGTGATCATACTAGACTGTCTTACTGACGGTAAAGTGGTTTTCAATGTTTATGGAGAAATTCAAATGAATGGGCAATGTAGCTCTCAAGTGTACCTTAAAAAAAAAGCCTCCACCAGCCTGTTGGGTGGGAGCTGAGTGACTGCTTTGCTACAAAAACACAGATGTCTCAGATCACTGGACAGAAAGTATTTGGAGAATCTGTCCAGCAATAGCAGGCGCTTTAGTCATTAGAGGACATTTATGTCCTTGGCCTGATGACATGTTACATTTAGACTCAGACAGACAGGTATGTCCCCTGTCTAGACTTGTTAGGATCGCTTACGTCTGTCTACGTAGACCAATCTAGATGAATCTTGCTTGGTTTTAGGTATAAGACTTGGTGATGTGGTTGAGTTACAATGTAATCAAAGAAGAAGACAATGCAATTTAGTTTAGTTCTGTATAGAAATATACAATTTTTAAAACCATTTAAGCCATGGTAGAAGCATGGCACTAGGGTTGTCAATGTCGGTCAGTCCACCACTTTGGTTTAGATTGAAACACACAAATATTGGATGGATGGCAATGAAGGTTTGGACAGGCGCATTCTGACTTTGGGGATCCCTTGACTTCAAGGATCTAGAATTTTCATTAGTCCAATACTTTGGTTTATGACCACATACCTACAAAACTACTTGCATTCCTATTGGCATCAGCTGTACCTTTTTTTTGTGCTGATTGGCAAATGTTATCATGGCAACCATTGTTCGAAAATACAAACTCTATGTGCAAGGAACAGAAGCACATGGCGCAAAATAACGTCATCAAACCTTACCGGTCTCACTATCGTTTTCCATACCATGGTAAAGGCATGACCCGCCCTCTGTCGTCTTAATATTCATACCTTAAACCTAACTAGTCTCTCTCCTCATGCCTAAACCTAACCAACCCAACCAACAAAGGTAGAGTGCTAAGACAGCGTGGTGGGTCATGCCTTTGCCAGTCGGGAAGATCTGATGACGTCATAGCCATGTGCCTCTGTTTGTTGCAGGGAGAGTTTGTATTTTCCTTACAATGGGCGTTTGTTTTGGGATAATGGGCCTATGGGGCATTTTTCAGACTATTGGACTGTTGGAGTAATGGCTCGTAGGAACAATAGGCAGTCCCCCAACTGGAATGGTAAACATGGCAAACAGTATACCTGCTACCTGTTAGCATTGCTGAAGAGCCTAAGTATAGCCTCAGAGAGGTGCTTGTGTGGCTGCAGACTCTTAGATTGAAATCAGAAATGATATAATGATTTGAATTTTCAGTGAATCGACAGAAATAAATATAAGTCACACATTGACAGCATATTATATTCTTCTTGGGTGATAACATTGGGGTTGAAGTTTTTGTGCCCGTTCATCACAAGCAGCCAAGGACGCTAACAAAAACACGTATTGGAGTGTTTGTTCTACCTAACAATAAGTATGTTTGACCACCCATTAAATGGACCAAGGCATGAATTTGGCAGAGAGAAGCAAATCATCCCGTGGCTGGGAATTGGTTTTGTGTGGCCACTGGCCACCGGAGAAGCTTGTTTAAACAGACCCAGACTGAAAGACTTAATGGCCATGCTGACAGCAGTCATTCGAGATGTCTAGTGAGGCTGGAGCGCTGTGGCTGAGAGGGAGGGAGAGAGAGAGTGAAAGGGAGAGATGTTGTGGTTGCCGTCTCTTTATGTATGCTCCAGAGAAAAGAGGCGCACGAGATACATTTTTTAAATCTGACTTAAATATTTGTTCTCCCACCAAACCTAAACCAACAGAATATAGGATATACAGTCCCGTGGCAGCCTGCTGTGTTTTTCCTGCCACCTGAAACGTGTTCTGCTGTTGTCTCCAATGTCATCTCAATTAAACATAAGCATGAGGACAGAGAACAGCTCAGACTTAAAAGTAGGTTTGTGTTTTTGTAAGGTAGTGGTGAGCTTGGATTACATCCTAAATATAATTGCACATGTATTTTGGAGCAACTTTTGCTGATTTGATTGATTCCCACAAACCAATGAGCTATTTACACATGTCTAACACGTGCTGACCAGCAGTGGAATATATATATATATATATATATATATATATATATATATATATATATATATATATATATATATATATAATACATATAAAGAGAAGACAGTAGCGGGTAAGGTTATGTAGTTACAAAGAAGCAACTTCTGGACATTTTGTTCAAGTAATCTCAAGTAAACTAAAAGAGCAGTCCATTTTCTAAAATTGAAAACAACACTGTTGCAATCAAGAGTTCATATTTTCACTTGATTTTCCACCACCCAAAAAATGTATTATCATAATAATCACGGACACTGTTCTTCATATGTTTTGACCTGTGATCCTCTGGGTAATTCTTATCTGCAGCCCTGCCATTCCCCAGTCTTAAGACCTGCAGGAGACCACATTTACATGAAATGTACTCAGGTCTTCGAGACTTGTTATCTGATAGAGACTTGGTCAGTTTCTTCTATTTGATCCACCTGACTTGGACCATGCCAAAGCAAAGAAGAAGATCAAGATATCAAAAGCTCTGAGAGCCTCATCGCTTTAACTCTGTACCCTATATACAGGCTCACTGACTATATAAAACCAAACCAAGACTTAATGTTTCCAAAAGTATGGTTTGTGTCAATATCATCAAATTCAAGATTAAGAAGATGATGCTTTGTAAATATATTTGAATTAAAAAAAAATGTGATTAAAAAAAATTGGTTAAAATGTCCAATAATTAGGCAACCTATGTGATTTCCAGGCAACTGGCCAAAACATTTGTGAAAACAATAACTTGTTTGCGGACAAACTTTAGGGAGACAACAACAAAATTAAGCCTGCAATGATAAATTATTTTGGCCACAACAAGCCTTAAACACATATTTTTACATTTTAAGTTGATGTTGGCATGCAGGTAGGGTTCACTGGGTTATCAGAGCTTTTTGACCGTAAACAGCTGTCTGCTGCATCTGGCAGCAGACAGCTGTAACCAATAGTGCTAACAGTGCTAACAGTGCAAACTACAGTGAAAGTGCTGACAGCGGTAACGACGTTAACCTGAGGGGAAACCAGAGGGTTGTTCTACACCTCTGCAATGATGCTGTCAGTTGGGGCGGCGTTATCAGCTGTTAATGAGCTCAGTGCAGAGCAGCGGCCATTAGCTCACCAGTGGGGCACCATTACATGCATGAACATGCAGTAACGGCGTGCCTATGTAAACAAAGCAATGAGAAGCTCTGATAACAACACACACAGAGGGAAAGTGACTACATTCTCTGCTCAGGTAGACATCATGCAACTATATCTTTACATAGCAAATAGTTGTTTGCTGCTATATTATTGCTGTGGCTTTCGTATATCGTTCCTTAGTGACATGGCTCAGTACAGTGACAACATGGCTGACTTTTACAAAACAGAAGATGATCAGGCCAAGGCATGATGGGAAAAGGAGCTAGAACAATTGCCAGAGAGAGGAGAAGGCATGAGTCTGCAGAATAAAAGCAAATTTCTGTTGGTGATTTAAGACTTCCCAGTCTGCATAATCATGGCTATCCTCCACATTCCAGCCTGGAAGTGGACAAGATTAAATACTTTTGGATAAGAACGCTGGCTGACCTTACTGCTGCGGTTGGTGTTATCCTCTTCAAAAGAAAGTCACAAAGGTTTTGAGATCAAACTGTTTCCTTATTCTTTTGGAAATCATTTTTTGCTTTATCTCAAAGGTCAAAGAGTGTTTGTCCCAGACCCAGCAGCCTGGAACAGTACGACCCCCGCTATGCTAAAAATGCCTTCATATAAGAAGTTTCATAATATGATGTCTGTCTTCACTTTTAGGCATCTGGTTATTGCAGGGGAAAAAACAGGTTGATTCTTTAATCTGCCTTTAGACAACAATGATGCAGTATAACATGTGGGATGCACATGATGGATCAGACATGAAGTGGAGCAGTTAGCAGGAAGCAACTGCTTTAGGCAGTATTGTGCAGCTAGACTGAAACATACAATATATCTGAAAGAGCTTACTTTCGCCAGACTAAAGGAAGTGGCGGGAGAAATAAACTCTGTCAGCAGCTCAAATCAACACAGTCCTCTCATATCCCCTCCGTTTTTAGCTCTGTCTGTCCCAACCTGAAGCTGGCACGAGGTCAGCTATGGGTTAACATTAAGGTGAGATATTCCTCTGGTGTTTGATTTAGTAGTTCCTGTCTTCGCTCTGTGTGTCCACATAATTTGTCTCCTCTGTGGTATGTAAACTATCATAGAGTGAGACAGTTCCTGCCCTTTTCAACTTTCTCTAGATCCAAATGATGGTCAAAGTATATAGAATGATATAAGTAGTAATTAAAAAATGGCACACATGTAAACTATTTAAAAGTTTAATAGATATTGTAATTAGGATTTTCAGAATAGGAAAGATTTCATTTGCACAGTGCAAAATACGTAAAATAACCTTTTTGATGTGCATGTGCCTGCATGTTTGCATGTGTGACTTTTGACTTAACAAGTGTGTGGGCTTATCAGCACACACTTTTAACGGCTGTGAGGGATCCAAACACCAGTCAGTCAGTCAGTCACCCGGTCCTGCATAGAGGCCTGATTCACTCCTTTGTGCTGTGTGACTCAAAGCCCTTTCCCCTTCCTCATGTCTCACTCCCACTGTCCTCTGCGGACTTGGGCTTGCCATTTGACCCGCTGCCAACTTGGACATGCTCCCCCCTTAATGGTCAACTGTGGGCTTGTATACAGCATTTCTACATAGCAACAGTTTGTGGACATACACTCTGAGATATACACATGCAAAAATGACAAACAGATGGCTTTGGAAGTTGAGTGATTTGCATTTTTCCAAATAAAATGATTAATTGCCCTTTACTACATATTGATTCCATAGACTTTTAATCAATATTGAACAAAGAAAGGCCCTAAATCAATGATACCGACACCATGCTGTCAGCTCTAGTGAGAATCAACACGTTCAGATTGTTGCTTTTGGAAAGTAAAGAATTGACTCTTTCATGAGGTGTCAGTCAAGAACATTCCTTCAAATTGGTTGAACAATGAAAAAAACCCTGTAGTTCGTCAGATCGAGCTGAAGTATAATACAAAGAATGAACGTCAAACGGGCGGATCTACTGTCGGGTGTTAAAGAGGACCAGATGATGGGGCGAAGGTGTCAGCAGCCATGGGGTTTCTGATATTTTCTCAGAAGATAGGAAGAAAGAAGCAGAGCTGCAGATGTTGAGGCTTGTTTCTTTTGCCCTGAGGTCTTATTTGTATTCTTCACAATTCAGATTGAGGACTAACTGAAGGTTTTTATGCAAGATCGGCTCCACTGTTCTGTCTTTGTTGGCTCCTTTGTTTACTGATCTCAGTGGACTTGCCACTGCAGTATATTCAAAACAGGGTCTTATGTGATCCCCTGAAGAGACCCAGGGTGAGATGAGGTCAAAACAAAATGGCCTCAGAATCCAGAGACACTTTCTCTCCAGAGGAAGCTGTAAAAAAAGATTTCCTGTTCCTAGATTCGTGAGATTTTAACTGATTTCTTTACTTTCTCACCAGAGCTGTGTGAAATTGAATGTCGGACTAAGTAGTCACTGAATTCAAATGAGAGGGAATTACTCTGAATTACTCTTACTCATTGTACAGAGGCATGGTGTCATGAGGGCCTGGGAACCAAACACCACAGCTCACACACTGGGAGGGAGTGTCCAGTCTCTTTAAATCCCTCAAGAACCAGAAAAATCCCCTTAAACATTTATAATAGCCCTCATCAGGATAATAAGATCTTGATTATCAGAAACTGTTGTTAATGGAGAACTCAACACAATCAACCATTCAGAGTCGAAAGAATTACACTTAAGTGATCATTTTTGTTAATGGATCAGCAATTACATTTTAAAACAATCAGCATTCACTCAGAGCATGGCAGAACCCATGCATCATTATTAAAGCCATTCTGAGATCAGATTTTTGTTTAACATTGCTATTATAAAGTACCTTATTATGTAACTCTCAACACATATTCTTTTGGGCTTTGTTTGTATCAGATCTAACCCCCACAAAAACTGTTAATTAGTTAAACAGAAAGAGTTTGAAAGAGTATGTGAACTTTATAATCATATAAAGTAGGTAATGGAAATATATTGAATTGCGATTGCTAAAAAAAATTCAGCAAATCACATTATCAAAAGAACGGGATGTGATTTCATGAAAATGAAGGGATTATAACTTTATTGACAGTCACAGCATTCACACAGTAGTTTCCATCATAAATAACAATGCTACCTCTTTGCAAGATAATTGCTTCTACTTGAAATGATGACTATTTTTACTATGGGTTGATTCAGCAAGGATTTTAGTCATTAGAAACTACTTCCACAGAGAAAAGAAATGATCTGTTGAAATAAACTGTGCCCAGTCATCCTCTAAGTTAATGTTTTGGATCATCGAGTGTCCTTGCTTCGGGCACCATGGCCCACTATTGAGCAGAAAAACAATGGGGCCCTGTGCTCTGATCCTCGAACATCTTCAGCTTGCCAAAGTCAACAAAGCTAGATTTTTTTCAAAGCTAGACTAGAGGCTCCAAGCAACAATTAATGCGCAATCTAGAGATTTTATCTCCCTTCTTCAAAAGGCATAACACATTCGGTTCTTTCCACTGGCTTTTACTTTTTCTTCAAAAACTGACGACAGATGAGGCGAAGCAATAAACTGCCGTAGAATAAGTGGAGTATGGCCCTCGGGTAGGTCCTAACACCACTCCACCTGGAAAACTAAACAGGTGAAAGGATGGAGAGAGACCCGCCTCTCTCCAAGAATTCAGGCTTTATTTTCCAGAAAGCCTTATGGATAAACATCTAGCAGAATGAGAGTGAGCTGTTAGTAAGCAGTGACAGATCCAGCACTCATCTCCACTGCCATGCCTGGACAGTGACTCCACAAATAAGCAGTGCACGGCACGACACCTCCCTTCACAGGAAAACGGGAAGGAAGATGAGATGAAGCGAGACAGAGACCTGCCTGTCCTTTTAGCCAGTGGAATGGGAAAACTAAACACTTCGGTTTAAACATTCAATAATGGAATCCACTCATCCGTAATCAACAGCTCTCAAAAAATGAGACCTCCCTTTTGTTTTTATGATTCATTTTAGTTCTATGCAGTAAAATAAAAAAAGTGCAAGTGTTTTTCTGAGTTCCAACTCACAGGATAAAGCGCCAAGATAACCAAATGTAGGTAATCCACATCCTCCATTCCGAGAATTTGTACAGCTGCCTCATGGATGCAAGCTTTATAGACATGCAGGTCTCTGTCTCAAGTCTGATCCGTCTAATACTTTGGTTTATGATTCAATACCTGCAAAACTAAAACACCTTAGCTGTTCTTTTTGTTTAGTGCTCATTAACAAATGTTAGCATGGTACTAAGTGAGTGAACACAGTAAACATAACTGCTAAACATCAACATGTTAGCTTGGTCATTGTGACCACGTTTCTATGCTAGCATTAGCATTTAGCTCAAAGCGACACTGTGCCTACATAGCTAGCATGGCTGTAGAGCAGCTAGCATGGCTGTAGGATCTTAGTCGTGTTTCATTATTGCGTTTGTTCCCATCTACGTGATTGAAACCACAATCTAAGGTGAAAGTAATTCTTGTTTCATATGCTTCCATACGTTTGGTCTTTACATGTACATTTCACTTATGTAACAGGAGTGTAATGTTTAATATAAAATGCCATAATGTACAGTAAAGAGGTCTTAAAAGAGTCAGTGAGTCTTTTGCTTCTTAAGAGTTTGTTATTTTAAACCCCTGCCTGTTTCCTGCTGATGTAGGCGGCCTCTGAGAAAAATAAAGTTCCAATCTCGATGATGAACACCTTTAATTGCTTCTATAGGGAAAACAAACTCTTGAAAGAAGGCCGTAAAAGGAATTTGCAGCACTGTGCTTTTGGAGGCCGAACACACAGAGTTTGTTTAAAGAAAAAAGGCATTAAACAAAACATGTAAATTACAGATGGACTTACATGAACAAAAATCTGATCATAGATTTTATCATTAGAGGCCTTTTTGTCGGTTTGTATTTTTATGTCCATAGAAGGGCAAAGGGGAAGTGATGTTGTCAGATTGTAGCGATCCGGCAGCTGGTCTCCTGTTAAATCATGGGCGATATTGGGGATGACGGAGACCAGCTGCTGACTCAGTGACTCACTTTTACCTCAGCAGGGAGAAGGAGAGAAGGAGGGAAGGAAATGGGAAAGCGGCAGCTCTCGCCCAGACAAAGAACAGACGCAGCCAGCTCCAGCAGTGAGAGTGGCCAACGCAACACTTCACTATACAATTTAAAGTCTGCTATATGAGTTCGTACTGTCCTTTTCCTTTGGCAACATGCTTGGCTCATGTTGCAATGTAATCATTTGGTTGATAAACAAGATATTATGAAAAAGTCATCGTAAAAGAATTCATCTTTTGGTGGGATAACTGGAAGCTGGAAACTTGGAAGGAAGGGTTTCGCGTGTACCCTTTATCTTTGTGGCTAAATGACAGCGACCCAAATATCAAGTTTCCCTTTCTTCCATCCTCTGTCCCTGTTTCGCTCTACAAAGTATGTGTGCAAGCCTGTGTTGTGTCTGTGTATTGGCATTAGCAATAATTGTATGTTCTGACAGATGAGAATGGATCAGCCGTTCCCAGTTTAGAGTCACGCAAGTGCGTAGGTTTCCTTTCATCATTGGTGGGGACACATATTAAATGGAGGTCGGAGCGTCCTCCCTCAAGAAAGTATCAAACACTTAAATTCAATGAATTTCAAACACTCATTTATGGTGGAAATGTCTTCAGTTATGTAATGGAATATAATAGAGTAAGGCTATCTGTATTGCATTCAAATATCCTCCGTTAGATCAACTTTTGTCATTTAATGTGATCTCTGCTGAGTAAACACACATGTAGACATAATTGACTCTTTGTGTCTTCGATTTTTAAAAATAACATATTTAAATGTGCAATAGGGACTTTCTGCACATTCAAATCATATGCAACATATATGTATCCTCTGATAAGTTGCCCTACAGTCTGCTGTGCATTAAGTTATTTCTCTGCGCTCTACTGATATGGTTGTTACCCCTTCAGACAGTGAATACGTTTGCTTTAGTCTAAGCAATAGGAATAGTGGAAAGGGACCGGGTTCTCTTCTGCTCGTCTCTCTCATTCTCTCACTCTGTGCTTGTGTCAGTATACACCTAAAGTAATATGAACAAGTTTGCTCAAATATTGATAAGGACAATTCTGTCTCTTCATAATATTGGTAGAGACACATCCCTACTGTCCATTTGCAAACCTACGTTCCTTAATTCACAGGTTGAAAGAGAGGTGGCACAGTCTATTGAAGCAGAAGGGAAATTACTTGGATTTAAGTAGAGAAAATATTAATTTACAAATATTAAAATACTGTTCAGACAAAAATTCGTTTTAGCTCTGTTGTAGAAAACCCCCCCACTTACAATACATACCTGTCACGTCCTTAATCTGCTTAATTAATCATCCTTAATATAAACGAAGGACCGAATGCGACTTGTGATGTAAAAGGTGTCTATTATAGTGACAAATCCACAGATAATTATAACCTATAACCCTCTGCAGTCCTCAGCTTTATGGAGCTTTATAGACGTTTTCAGCTCATTGTTTTGGTACTCTTTAGCTTCGTCTCCAGACACAGCAGTCAGATGTTTTATTGAAAAAGCCCGTATAAACGCACTGTATGCTGCTGTACTTGCCCCATATCAAATCGCAGAGCGACATAGTTAGCCACTAGCTGGTGAACATGTAGCGGAGCTTATAGCAGCGCTAGAGACATATATTTGCCTCAGGAGTATCTCAAAGAGAAGGGAATATTAGTCTTGTTGTAATCACCTCAGCTGAAACACGACCACAAATGAATGCTAATGATGATCTGTGTCTGCTGAATGTGTAAATAGGCAATTGTTTCCTTATGTTACCTATATCAACTTTACAAGGTGATAATAATAGTGTGTTTATAGCTTGTTGTGCTGCACCCAAGCTGCCAAATATGAATTCATGCAGGTTTAATAAGGCTGTTTCTCAAAATTGTTGAAGCCAAGTAAAAGAGAATAGACAGACAGGGCAGGCATTTCGACTTGACGTAAGCTGAAAAACACAGATGTAACTAATAATATCAGTGATGTCTTTGTTCCACAAACCATCCCAGTAAGTCGCTGTCAGCCAGCATGGACAATAACAGGAACCTAGAGCTGGCTCACCTTCATGGAATGCAGCCATGATCAATGTTTTTAAGTTCACCTGTGCTTTTTCTGACCTTGCAAAGGTCTTTAGCCTCCTGATGATAATAGCATAGCCCTAAGTTACTGTGTAATTCTTATTTTTTTACATAGCTGCTATAAATACATGAAAAACTACTCAATTAGAGCAACAAATGTACTTTTATTTAACTGGTATTGTACCTGGGTTTACCTTTGGCCTCTATAAGGTAACTCAGTTCCCATTTATCATTTGAATGAAATCCACTGATATGGCCGCATTGTTGACAGCAGCTGAACCCAATTTAAGGCATGAACTCTGGCAAACCTCACACACACACAGACACACAAGCACACACTGTTCGACACCACAAATTTGACACAGATCTCTCTCCCTTTTAAATCCGGGAAAAGAGCCTATTCTTCTATAAGATATCAGATTGTTGAAATTATCACACAACTTTAAAATGTGATTGTGCATTCCACTCTGACAATGTTTGTCACAGATGTTTCATTTTGCAGCTTTAAAGTGGCACATCATCACCACAGAGAGTCTATGTGGTGTGTGAGTGTGTGAGTGGGTGTCTTTGAAGATGAATGCAAATGCAAACAGTCTTGACTATGTGGCCTCTCTGCACTATTTGCCACCCCATAAATAAAGACACATATTTAAATGTGCAATAGGGACAGTGTGATTAAACTCTTCTCACTCCTACGGGTAGATATTTCTGAAACACTCTGCCTTAATCATCATTAGACAATACAGTTATATGTCACTGCGGCTCAGTAGCATATATCCAGTTCCACGGTAAATATGACTCTACTTGAGCAACAATCAATCAATGCATTCAGCAAGCAAACATCTCATGACATCAGCTGTGACGGCATTGGAAAGAACCTCCTAAAATAAACAAATTTCTGGCTCTCATAGTCTCAGACAAAACAGAACAGACAGAGGTCGAACTATTCCTCCAGGAAACTAATGACCAATGGACAAACAACAAACAGATACACACACCAGCACAGATAAAAGCCAGCTGAAAAGTGAATCAAAGCACATACCATTTCTGTCTGGGAGTGTGTTTTCTGGAGATGACAGTAGCCTTACCCTTATATGGCAGTTGCTGTCCTTGTCCTTTGTCCCGCTGAGATGGACAGCCACTGAAAAAATCAGAAACAGCAGACTTCAGTTACATAACAGACTTGGCGTGACTAAGAGTGTATGCTAAAGGCTTAGACCTTGATCCAGGCTGGATTTGTCAATGGAGGTGGTTGGAATGTCTGGTACGGCTGGTGGTACCACCAGAACAATCTGGTGTTTGTTAATCCAGCACAAGAACAAACAAACTTGTGTTTTCCAAAGTGAGTTTTGAGTTTGTGTAACCAAATAAAAAAAAAAGAGACCTCAATGAAAATGCCAGGCTGTGACACTGATACCAACAATCATTCTGTGAAGACGTGACATCTGCAGTTGAGAAATCAGTGGATTGACTTCTCGCAAATAAGTCAAATCAAGGTTTTCCATTCTGCCTGTAACGTCTGATGACCACATTTGGATCTTGATTATCTGATGGTGCGTTTACCGAAATCGCCATGAGTCAGAGGTTTTCATAAAATGAACGGCCGGTTTTGATTATCCGTTATTGTTTTTTGTGCTCCACAGTGCTTTGAACCTGATTGATACACACCGTTTGGAAAAACATGTGTAGAGTTACAGTGTGATTTGTCAATTTACAATGAATTTCCCACAAATTTCGTAAAAAAAACCTTCAAAGACGTTGATCCCATAAATGAGAAGTGATGCTGCTACATTTTTGTCACCATAGTTTTTTTTCCGGCACAATTACATTTCTTATCACACATCTGCAACAAGTTAGCCAAAACCAAAAGGAGTAATACAGATTCCTCGTAGCAGCGCTGAGCAGCCTTTGGGAGTCTGTGTTGATAGGCATGAGTAAACATTGTTGCTATGCAGTAAGGTAAACTGAAGAAAATGTTCATAACATAGCAGCTGCTGTTCCAGCTATTGAAGTATCTATGTACACTTTTTATAGAGACTTCTATCAGCATCTGATTTAGCTTGTTAACCTCATTCGCTGACCTGTGCTCTCTGAATACCAACTCATACTATGGAATTTGCAGTACATTGGCGAGGCGAAAGAAAAAGCTGTTTTATTAGGCCACAACACGGTACAGGCGATACAATACAAAAAAATCATCTTTTTATTGAACAAGTCACTCTGAAGGCATTTCCTTCAGGAAGTGCAAATGACTGATGAGAAGGAGAATGCAGCTGGCCTTTTGGCATTCTTTTATTGATTACTGGAACTGCTTCTAGTCAAGTCCAGTCAGTTGTACTAAAACCATTGTGCAAGGAATCACCAAAAGTTCATATTGTTTCTCATTAGAAGCGTGAACAGTAATATTATGGCTGGATTTAAGTAGATTTAAATAAGTATTAAGAGTAAGAATAAGAGTTTATGAAAAAAATCTGCATGCTTGATATGATAAATGGACAACAGATGATCCTCCATCAAATTATATGTGCAACTATTATTTTGAAACCACGATATAGTTAACTTCAATGCTACCAAGAAAAAGATAATTTATTAGATTGCTTTCTAAAGAGGCTCTAATCAATAATTTTACAATACAAAATGTCAAAGGAGTCTCTTTTTGGGGTGAACCCATAGGGAAATACGACTTTGTAGTTTCCCTCAGTTCTACAGAGTATTATCGTCTTCTTGTTTATTGTTTTGGTTTTGTCACCCACAAATTTACTTTTTGGTTATCTGTCACAGCTCTCATGAGCTTTGTTTCTAGCAGCAGAAGGCAGCTGTTTTATGCAACAAAGCTCCTAAAATAAACTTCACATTATCTGCCAAGAGGCAAACAATAAACACAAAAAAGTTAGAAACTAGCTAGTGAACATATTGTGACATGTAGCAGAGTAAGATATTTCCCTCAGCAGTTGGTGGAGCTGCAAAAACAGTGAGAAATATTGGACTTACATTTGCAAGGTGGCCAGAGACCAAGACCAAAATAATGCTAATATTTCCTTATAAATAATAACATATTCTGTTGGTACTCAGTGGAAAACTTTAATATAATATGCTTAGAACAGAAGTAGCAATTACAGCCACTTGTCACAAATATGTGTTTTCAGTTTGTGGTTTGACATACAGTTTATTACATTGTAATAAAAATTGGTGTACATTGATACCCATTCATACTGTAGGTAAAAACAAGCCAGGTAAAGCTTTCGGTTGGGGACGTGACATTGTACATTAAGTCTGAAGAGGGAACTGCTGAATTAGGTGCCCATTTTGGAAATAAATACAGCAAAATGTTACACCAAGTCAATACAGCAAATTTCATGTTGAAGACAGAGGCTTTATTTTCCTCTCCAGCCGTGGCTGTTCTTGTGCGCAGCGCATTTCTTCTTGGAAAGTATCCTGGCCGCAGTTTGAACAGTCTCCAGAGCTGAAGTTTGAACCCCGGGCCGTGATAAATGAGTGAGAAGTGCTGTAATTCACTGTTACACTCTGGTGGGTCTTTAAAGATTGGTGGTACTATTTTCATACAGACAATTTGCGTGGTAGCTGACGCTGTCACAGACTGTACTTACACAGAGTTCAGCTAAGGATAATTGAGTAGAAAAAACATTAAAAATATAAAATAAAATCCAAAGAAATGAAAAGGCAGTGATCTACACCTCAGGCTGAAAAAAGCTCTCAGGTTGCTGTCTGTGAATCATTTGAGGATCGTCCGATAAACTTTGAAAAGTCAGACAGTTGACTCAAAGCCTAGGGAGAAACCTGACATGATATATACAGTGTTAAAACGTTCTTGTTTAAATTATATAAAGATGGATTATATATATATTTACATGTAGCTTCTCTCCATTCATAGCTGTGGTTAGCCACAGCATTCCTGCAACAGATACCATTATAGTCATACCTGCTTCTATGCACAAACCGCAGGAGCAGACGGACACCCAAATAATTATTCCATTTGTCCAGATGACTTTACCACTCAGCCACCCAAGAAATGGTGCAAAGTGGAAAACTGCTTATATTTGAGTGAAGAAAGTCCGGTATTTCATCCCAATGAATAACGCAAAAGCTGATGAACTATAAGTGATAATATCACCGATTCATCACAGTGGAGGTCAGATGACAACCCTTTTGTTCCACATGGAAGTTGAGCTTGGTTTTACGATGGATTTATGGAAATAAGAATTCAATAATGGCTCCATAAAGGGAGCATTTGGGGCAAAATAAAACCTGGTGGTGTGATACGCCTTGACTTTATAGATGGTGCGGTTTTTAATTCTTTGTGTGTGGCGCGCTAATAAATGTCAAGGAGGATATGCTATCTGAAAGCGAATGTTTAATTTGCTCGCAAATTAAACATTATTTCCAAGTTATTTGACACAATGTGACACGTATAGAAACATTCCTCCAATTTTCTAAATTTAGATAAAGTGAAGAAGTGAGGGGATTGAAGAGTGAAGTACTGAACTAGTGATCATTTAACATGACTAAGGCTGCCGTTATCAATACCTTGTTCACTCATTCACTCCTCCCCAACTAATGGAAACTTGATAGTTTACATTTTGCGTCATTACTGACAGCTGTAATGTCGCACAACTGTAATCTTTGCATCTATGAAATGCATCGCATCACATTTGCATTTTAGGATTGTTAGCAAAAAGTAGTGCTCATGGCATGGACATTTCTATTTACAGTATCACTTTTTAGGCACGATTAAGTGGACATATTTACACACATTTTAGTGTGTACAAATAGCACATTAGCTATTTAGCACTAAACAAAAACAAACACGGCTGGTGGGAATGTCATTAACTTTGCAAGTATTATGTAGGAAAAGCTATAATTACAATTCCTCCCAAAGGCAGCATGAATGTCTCTACCAAGTTTCATGGCAATTCATCCAATATTTGTCAAGAAATTTCACATTTCACAGACATTTTATGTGAACTTCCTGGTGGCACTCGATGAAAACTCAGTTGGATTCAACGTCTGGGACCCAATTATAACTGTACTAAATTCCATGGCAATCCACCAAATAGATATTGCAATATTTCAGTCTGGACCAATGTGGTGGGCTGACCAACTGACTGACATTGCTGTCCTTGAAGCTGCTTAAAACTTGCTTCTGTATACATTTGTTATCTATGATATCACTACAAAGCTATAATGCAGATCAGCTTTGTATGAGTCATTTGTCCCTTTGGGTGGCAGTATTCACCTTCACAGTTGAAGTAATTTCCTTTTGCACAGAAAACAAGTTGTTCTGAATGTCATGCAAATGAGGTAATGACCAAAGACTTTTCAACAATCTGGAAAACCTATTGAAGTAGATAAATCAATGTCTATGATTAGTATCAAAATGCAGTTTCTGGTCCTTTGAGGATCACATCCTCTGCTACTGAATAGACTGTTATTCCAAAAGGTATTACAGACTTTGTTTTGGCTTTAAAAGGTCAATATTTCATGTGGCGTATTGAGTAACACGTTCCGTGCAGACATTTTTATTTCTGTAATACAACACTTTTATTTTATGTGCATAAACAATGTCTTCCAGGAAAATCTCTGCGGCAGGTTGCAAGTTCTGAATTCAGGTGGTGGTGTGGTCAGTGACACATGAGGGCAAACTCCAGGGACAGGGTTCATTATTGTAACATTAGATTTAGCACTGAATCCATTTATTTTATTCCCTGTGTGATTGATGTGGATATTTTAATAAAATACTCCTTTTCACAGACAGACACTGCTGTGCTCGTGTCACTAGGCAATAAAAGGATATTACACAAGTCCTTTCAGTATGAAACTGCTATTATACAGGTCTGTTGTTCATAGCTTAAACTTGATGTCTTTGAAGTTTTGTCATTTTATTTACAGCTCGTTAAAAAAAAATACCTTCTACATAATACTGACACATTTAAAAAAGCAATTGTACTTTAAAATACAGACAAAAATTACATTATGAAACTAATGTTTATACACATAAACAGTATACCTTCATATTTACTCGACAGATCAGAGAATGGTATCCATCTTTGAAAGAAAGTGAATAAGCATATTTCAATGACTATAAAAGTATTGCTTTAAACCCTTTAAATTAAATTTTAGTACTAATGCTCCACATTTTTTAATCCATCCCAGGAGCAAATTTTGGTTTATCTAAGTGTTTCAAAAATTAGTATTTATTGTTTCCTAGCAAAAATGCTACCTTAGGCTCTTTCTGCCACTATCAATCTCACCAGCTGCTAATCTTTGCTTTCCTACACCTAGAATACCCAACTACATAATAATTATTACGCAACATGTTGATCCAGACATCTAATTAGATTTGATCCATTTCAGAATTCATTCTTTATGACCCTTGAGAAGTTAAATCTGTGCCAGGGGCATTTACATGATATAACAAAGAACAATTTCATGGTGAAAAGCCATGGAAAGTCTCCTTGTTAAGGAGAATAATTAAGCTTTTGTGGTTGTCTCATATTTACTTCCCCTGTTGTGTCTGTTTACAATGAAGCCTTCTCAATAGACAGTCAATTATTTTGATGTTGATGAGTGGAGCATTTTATCAAATTCTTACGTGTTTATGGCTGCCCTCTTCCTTTTATTGGTAATATAATGAATGCAGTCATCCTCTGGGGAAAAAGGGCAAACCACAGGTCTGTTCATACACACAATAACTGGTTCCACTCCCCAAACACTTGGGCCTATCCAATGACTTCTTGACGGGATAACTCGAGTTCTTATTTGATATATAATACTATGATGACGGAGAGCAATATTTTACTGTTAAAATTAAATTTTTCTACCAGAAGCATACGCATCCCAAATAAGTTCTGTCAAGAAAAATAGTTTGCAATTCATTTTGAGGGTTTTATTTAAAAGCACATTATATATAAATTAGTATATAATCTTTTATATGAATTATGAATCAACATTAAACTTCTTTTTTTTAACCTTTATTAAAGAAGTTGTTTTGCCTCTTGGTCCAGAAACCCCCTGAAGAAGCTCAACATCACATGTATGTTTGGCGTAATATAGCATTATAAGGCTTCAGGCGCCCGCAGAAGGTCAGTGGTAAGGGTAAACTGTTCTGTGCTGGCTTTGCCATTGTTTTCCTATGGGAGGCGCAGTGGAGCTTAATGAGACCGGAGTGCTACCTTGGCGGGGCCCAATTGCCATAGTGCATGCGCAATGACCTTTCAGAGAGCAAAGAGTGAGATAATGGCTGTATGTGACCAAACCACTTTTAATTTTTTTACGGTCATTTAGCAGACGCTTTTATCCAAAGCGACTTACAATCAGTAGTATATTACATATCATTCACCCATTCACACACTGATGACAGGCTACCATGCAAGGTGCCACCATCAGACTCTAACTAACATTCATTCACATCCAGTCCACACCGATGGCAAGCCTTCGGGAGCAACTTGGGGTTAAGTGTCTTGCAGAGCAAATTTCTTATCATATGAAGGCTGCTAAATGTGTTAGCAAGCAGTTGATGAGGCTAATATCTTAGTAAACAGTTGATAAGGCTAATATCTTAGTAAACAGTTGATAAGGCTAATATCTTAGTAAACAGTTGATGAGGCTAATATCTTAGTAAACAGTTGATAAGGCTAATATCTTAGTAAACAGTTGATAAGGCTAACAGGTTAGCATCCAACTGTCTATTTTCACATCCAGTAAATGTGTGGTAACATTGGCACTCATTTGGAATTGTGTCTCTATTATATTCACTCTTCCTCTTGTTCTGATTGGCCTTCACCAACTGCTGGCTCTTAGGCTGCTAAATGCTCCATTGTGTTCCCAAGCTAGATGCCATTTAGTGCTGGGCAGGTAGTGAAAAGTTATCTTAATAGAAGTTTTTTTTTGTCTGTTGCAGGTAAAAAACAAACAAAAATTAAGCAGAAAGCTGATGAAATGCTTCACAGAGCTGATGGAAATGGAAAAGTTGGGTGTTAGTTCTCTGTACCGTATGTTCGTCACTATGAGCAACGCCTTTCACATTATTAGTGTCAGTACTCTCGTGTGTTACCTCTTTGGTCACATAGTGTACTTTCCTCCAGTCTTAGGGGATGGTAAGAACTTATTTTATTTTTATTATCCAGCAGTGGGTTGTGTCTGCAAAGGTATTTTTGTAAAAACACATAAGTTTATTTTCTGCCCGGAATCATTCAACCATTGCCCAGGGCGAAATCCAATATTTCTGCAGAATGTGACTTTTTGGTCTTCTTTAATGGAACATACAGGCCTCAGTGGTGTCTATGGAAAGTTTGGCAATTATCTTCTGTGATTTGTGTGATCTGTGAGATCACAAAATGCCTTTTAAGATACAATCCGCTTTAGTATAATAGCTAAATAAAATAAGGTTTTGAAACATCCCCCAAAATGTTAGAGTTCACTTAAAAGACCAAATCCTGGAGTACACAAAATGAATGTTAAGGTCACAAATGGGACTAACTTAACATCATCCTTTTATCAACTCTTTATAAGAATATTGAGTAGTGCAGCTTCGATCAGACATGTGATTATTGAAGACACATCGTTTCATTAGGCTAATGATATTGCTATCATTGAAATCTGTGGTGGTTTAGCAAAAAAAATCTGCAAAATATAGAACCAGGCACAAGGCAACATGTTGTTCTCTTTGAATGGGCTGATCAGTAAAGCATGTGTTGTTGTTTTTTGTAAGGAATGGAATAACTGATAATAAGCAACAATCTGTGATCTGGACCTGTACATAAACTGGAATGTGTTTTCCCTTTTGTCTCCTTATATATTTGAGACTTCAGATGAGAACATTGTATAGTTTCCTAATCTGGTAAACATAGTCTACATGTGGTGTATTTTTTCAAGATCCTGTAATAGGAATTGCAAAATGAAATACCGAGCGTTGACTTCAAGCAAACTCAACAGCCATTGTGAGGTCGTCTGTGAACCTCAGACATGACGTGTTTGAGACAACCTGGCCACTGAGAAGGCTTCAAATGTTTATTAATGAGCTCCTCAGACCACAGTTATGTTGCTGGATGCATATAAAGACATGATCTAATCTGTAAACTTCTCAAATCCGTCAGATTACAGTTTTGCTCTTCGACGCGCAGCCTGCAGATCACTTTGTAATGTCATATAAGATGGTATTGGTACAGATGTTAGCTGTTGTAATAGATAGAGATTGTTAGAGAGTGAGGCAGCGGTCACATTCATTGCGTTTTTCTGGCCTGCCGAGGAAGTTGTGTTGGAAATATTAACATCATGGTGAGGCCAATCGCAAGTCAGAATCATTAACGGGCCGATACCCAGCATTTGTGGTATGGATATCTCTTTCTCTGCGTCTCAAGAGCGAAATCAACACAGAGGCAGCAAAGCTATCGGAGCACTAAGTGATTTAGCAGAAGGACATTGGTTGTCTAATGTCTAGAGAGAGGTTTGTGCAGAGGTATGCTTGCAAGTTTTCCATGATTGCATGTTCAAATCACAATAAATATCCCTCTCTGCTGAGCTACTGAGTCCGAGGTAAAAATGTTCTGTTGCCCTGCCAGATGCTAATGCCATTTAGAGGGCCCGGAAAGGTGGTTACAGTGTAAAATACCTGCTTTGGTGCTTGCTGCTAGTGCCGCTAGGGGAGTCTGGGTCTTCTGGCTGCAGAGCTGAGGGATTCAATATGTGTCATCATCACACCAAAGGGTTTGGCACTTCCTTGACACACATGCTCACCACATGTTTGTTTAAATTATATATATATATTTTATCCAGTCTCCAGAAAAGTTCACAAGCTGTGCAGCCTTGTTTCCAAGAATCTAAATGGAACTTTTTGGCCCTCTTAAAGAAATAGGTGAATTCTTCTTGGGTAAACAATTGTATTTATTGCCCCTGATGTCTCCATGTGCTCATATTGAAAAACAGAAGATTTTCCTCACCATATAAGAACTGTGTCATAAACTCAGCCGTACGGTAAATGATATCATCGGAAATAAAGACAGAAACGAGGTGCGAAAGCGCCTCATAACAGTCCTGAAATTCTTTAAACCGTGGATAATTTGCAGCACAGACAGACACCATATGGAATTGTATTTGTGGGGCTATCATCGCAACACAGCTACAGCAGCAAACGGGAGAATTCTTGCTGTTTCATGTTCTGACTTTGTATGTAACACAAAAAAAACAACCACTCACCTTAATGTAAAAATCATGCTCAGACGACCCACAGGGTCAACAAAACCGCAAGAAAGGAGTTTGCCACAGGAGGCTGCACTCAGTGTGTTAATCCCACAACCTTCCAAGAACTTTTTTTCAGCTCGGTTGAGTAGACGTTTGGCTGTTAGGTCCCCTATTACTGTTGTAGGTATAGGCACAATCAGCTTTTCCATGCGGTGAACATTCCAGGCCACATCTGTTTTCAATATAGCCAAATGTCCAGCTGTTATAGACCTATAGGCTACCAGTCTTTTCCCAGTCAGTCCACTGAAGCTATATATGTTAATGGAATCAACGTTGTATGAATCCATGCTGTGCTGTCAGAATAGTGTTTATATATTGTTGGAGCATATACAGTAGCATATCTGGTCAGAATAATGAGAAAGTAATTATTTTGTTGCAAGCACAAGATTAAAGCTATAAAGATTGTCAACATTACACATCTGAACCCAGTTTTGAACTCCCTTCATGAGTAGCGTCCAGGAGGTTGTCATTAGCTTGTAGTTGTAAGAAAAATTACAGCTCCATGTGGAAAGAAGTGAGCATATATCTTAGTGAGACATCTGCTTTTGATGTAAAATTTAAATCAAAAGAAACAACCATGTCTTTTCTTGTCGAGCCCCAGCCGCCTCCATGATGTGTTTAGTCCCATCATCCTTTATGCACTTACACATATGCACTACAACTACACTCAGCCGAGTTGAGGTGAGAGCAGATCAAATCTGAATCAGATATCAGCAGCTACTGCCTGGCCACTGTCCAAAGTTAAGCTAGATGGATAGCAGACAAAAGCAAATACAGTGTACAGTGTCTTGTCTTAATCGCTAAAGACATTTCCTCTTTGATCACATTCTGGATGGTTCACCTAGAAACCTAGGAAGGTTTAGAAAAGGTCAGGAAAGTTTTTTGCTTTTCATCAGAAGTGGAGAAATTGACTATGTATACACATTTACCAAACCAACAAGTTAGTGATGATCAGATTATTTATTTATTCTCCTCTGTAGAGTCACTGTCTGCACACAATCAAACACTCAAAACAAGTGAAACATCATGTTTGAAGTCTCTATTCTTGTAAAATCGAGATATACTATTATGATAAAGCTTAAATCTCACCTTCGTGTCACTCGTCCAAGTTTGTTTTTGAATGTGAAATCGACTCATTGTTGCCCTTTGTGGCCTGTGGAGGAAAAATATCCCACTATGAAGGGTGTTTCTCATAAACCCTCACGAGTGAGTGTGTGTGTGTCTTCGGGCCTCAGGGGAGTGAGATTTATGATTTCTCCTATGCAATGAACGAAACAGTCTCAAAACGAACTTGTGTTCACGATCATTACTTTGTGACATCACAACTTTTTTGGAAGCTATCTTGATCCAACACAAGCCGTAGACACAACACTGACGTACGATCAGCATTCAAGTTGATATGACGGACTTGTTAGCAAACATTTGCCCACTTACATTATACATCTAGCATATACGGGGCAATATTAGCATTCATTTTGAGTCATGTTTCTAGCCACCTGGTGAATATCTGATATTCATGTCTGCAAGGGATCTTTAATAGTTAATAATAATACTTGCGTGTGTTTGTTTCGGAGCAGGTCTGAATTTAATCATTTTAGGATTAAAAAAATAAATCCAAGAATGATGTTTTTTCCAGATAGTTAAAACATGTTTTTACTCTCTAAAAATGTTTTTTTAACACATCAGATCAGATCAGTGTAAAAGAGCTTGCTTTCAGTCTTTCACACTGAATTTAATAGTTGTTTCTGAAGATAAACACCATATTCACAATTGCTATTTTCTGCACCCACCCACTAAAATGCCTCGTCAGTTCACTAAGGGCGCATTGAGAAATAAAATAAAATGGCACATTTACCTTTCATTTGTCAACACATGATTCTGTTACCCAGTAAACATTTCCTTTTTGGCTTGTTACTGTGAATCATCCTGTAATATTTATTTAACGCTGTTCATTACCACTGTTATCTTTGTACTGGCTGTCAAGCAACTATTCCCTCCCCTCATCAGCCCAAAATAGCCCATTGCCATCAACTCGCCATGAGAGTTCATGTGGTGACAGAGTCTGGACTCGTCTGACCCTGGTCCTCATCTGGACTTTGGAACTGTGTCAAGCTGCCCTAGAGGGGAGCTGGTCAGACTGGAAAGATCCTTTAGAGCTGTTTATTTATATTTTCCCAAGCAATCTTTTACACGTCCCTCGACTTCTTCCACGTTTGTTGTTTAATATAAGACTAATCGTTACATTTTCCTGCCTACTGGACAAATGGCTCCTTTTAATCACCTGGTGGTCAAACTAAATCACACAAGTCTCAGTCCAGGGACTCAAGTCCTGATTTACAGTAGTCAACAAGCTCTGCCAGTATACATCCAATTGCTTAAGTCAATAATGCCTTGAACTGCTTCCAGAACAGCCTCCCTAATGTTGAACTGTTTTACAGATGAGGAGCTCAATGCTTGTTTCTCAGCAGATAAATTGAACCCCTGGAGCAGTGTCAGCATTTTTAAGTTGACAGCCGATGCTCACAGGTCAAGTTCTCCTCGCTGATTCCTCAGGCCAGAAACATTCAGTGGCTTCAGTGCAGATGGTGAAGAGTTGCATCATGGAATTTGTCATATTTCATCTGAGAAGCTCGATTTTCGGCAAACATAATGGACTTACTTTTAACTTTAACGTTTGAATTTAGAAAAAAAATGTCTCAAAGATAAAAACACTTAATCTGTAAAATCTCCTATTTCAAAGCCTTGAATTTGTATGATTTAACAATTTACCCAGTCCATAGATTATTATTTTCTGGAAAGACATTTCAAAACACAACAATGAGGAACCATATAAAACTGTTGCTTCAGCTGTTAGAAAGCCAAATTCCAGATAAAGACTGCTCCAATTGGGGAGGAAATTTCCAGCTGGGAAACGACTTGTTTTTAACATGTCAGATTGAGCATTTTTTTTATTCCTTTCATTTCCTGCAGTGCAAAGATAAAAACTGCTCTGAAAAACATCTTTAAAGCAGCAGCAAGCTTACATAACATAGCGAGAATTGTACTGTAAAATTATATAAAAGCTATAGAGCGTTGCTGGGTTATAATGGTAAACACTTCTAAAACCATAGCCAAAATATTAACTGAATTATAAGTTTAAGCATTCTTGCAATTCATGCCCCAGATTTGCCATCCAAGGTCTTTGTTATCAAATATCTATTCCCTAACTCCAAAAATAGTCCTCATAATATCCTCAACTGTATTTGATTTAATTCTTTGTCATAATTTGCCCTGCTCTTTGTTTTTCCTTTGTTTCATTCATATCGTTCATATTTAGTGTTTCCTAATTTTCCATTACTCACCTCTCCTCTCATTTCAGATCACTTCACTTCCTTCTTTTGTCAGTTTTTCTCCCAGTTTTAGATATCTGCCCCATCTCCATTAGTTTCACCTGTGCCTCATTAGCTCTGCACTCACCAGACTCAATCGCTTTTGTTCTTTCTCACCTTGTCATCGTAGCATTGTTGCGTCTTGAAACTTTTGTTACTTGTTTGGCCTTCCTGCCTGCTTGTTACCTGCCTGCCATCTGGACTCTCATATTGTTAGCCTGTTTTTGTTATTATACTGTCTTCATTGCCTTTGCCTGCCTCCGAGTCTGCATTTGGGTTCTTCCTGCCTGTTTTTCAGAAGTTTTTCGCAGAAAGGATTATGATATATCAGGCTACACTGTACTTATTGGCAGGATCAAGTCAGTGATGAATTTGGTCTCTTAATGAGATTTTTTTGTGAATAAGAAAAATACTGAATATTTTAGCCGTTTCCTTTTTAAACACACTCAGCAAAATAGTGTTTCTATTGCTGCCTGTAATACATAATTTGTGATTTCTATCCTTAAAGTGGCACTTAGACAGAAGCTTGTCCAGCTATCCTTTAGAATCATCAAATATAATGTCCAAAAATCAAATATTTCAAATCACCTCTGCCATATTCTGCTTATGCATAGAAATATCACTCACATTTAACCAAAGATACTAAAAGTACTTCAACATGGTTATAATTGAAACTGCGCAACATTGCCTTGTCTAAATCTGAGACTTTAAATCTTTCAAATTTTATGACAGTTTCCGGGTATAGTAAAGAGTTTTTTTTTCTACAGCAGCAGTTGTTGTTGTATATTATTTTGGTAGATGGCTAGTTCAGTTTCATTTGCCAAATAAATCCTTGTTAAACTCCTCTACTCTCGGTAAGAAAATACAAATATCACACATCTGTTGGATGTGTTGCTTGGTGTTGAAAGAAACCTGGTCTGAAAGTGAAATGTGAAGGACATTTATTTGTCCTTTATAACTGTCTGCAGTTTGATGCCTTCATCAGGCCTTGGTGCTGCGGGATAGCTGACATTCCTTACTGTCTCCCAGATCCAGGATCAGTCAGACAAGATCTGCGCGCACACACACACACACACACACACACACACACACACACACACACACACACACACACACACACACACACACACACACACACACACACACACACACACACACACACACACACACTGTTACAAAAGACTATTTGTGTTAAGGACCCTTATTTAACAAAGTGCTGGTGTTGACATGGGTTTCCTCTTCTCTGAGGTCTCAATGATACAAAATCCCCTTTTCTTCTATGGGAAACTTTTTTATGTGGAGATTAAAACAGTCCCATAGTGAGTGCTGCTTGAGTACTTCTAAACATACCTGACACGTTTATTTTGAGATGGACTCAACTGTTTACATAGATCAATACAGTTAACCCACAGGGTCTACTTGCATGATTCCACTCTTTTAAAGTTTGACTCTTTGGCTGACAAAGCTCTGTATATCTGCACGTAAACCTCTAAAACTGGAATGCCTGTACAACATGCTTAAAGTTGTCAATGATACCAAATTAATAAATCATTACATTGAAGCATTGCTATGCATGGTGATACGGTTTACATTTTTCTAATAGTTTAAACTTTCGCATTTACACAGACGACACAATCATGTATGAACATGCTCTGACTAAAAGTTTTTCTAGATTAGATTGCCTTTAATGATCTTCAGACATCTCTGCATAACCTAAAAAATGTTTTATCCTCACAGGAGTGAATAATTCATGCCTTTTTTGGACTGCTCAAACTATGAATCAGCTCTCTTACTGTCTAAACAGTTTTGCAGGATTAGTGTCAAACTGGATAATAGGCTGGCCTTGTAGCAATTTTGGCTTTATTAAGTATTTTGACGGCTTTGATCCTTTGTTAAATGAGAACTATTTAGGAAGATTTTATCTGACTAGCTAATGTGAAGACGTGTTTGTTCCTCAGCTGGCGCTGGCCACACTGGGAGATCTCCCACGCCAATCAGACACCCATCAGCCACAGGGTCTATCAAGGGTGCAAGTTCTACAACAGAGCCTGAGACAGACTGCATGCCATAGGACCAGTCATCAAAGAAGTGAGACAGATAAGTGTAACTTTGCACAAATTCCCCATTAAAAACAGCATTAGACTGAGGTGACTCACTGAAAGTGTTGCTAGAAATTATGCTAGAATACTTTGTGTGTTAGTCAGACCACAGCTGCAGAGATTAAATCTTCACTTTCCATAGTGTTTAAAAAGCATGTTAAGATAAAAAACACAACTATTGTTATAATGCATGCAATTATTCTGCAATTTATTATATATAATTATGATATATTTTAAAATTTATAATACAGTCACTATTCTCTATCAAACCAAAGGGTAACATAACAAATATCCTGCTTCTGTCAGATATTTTATGGAACCCTTAGCTCAAAAGGTCAAACTTTATTGAGTAGTTAAACACAACAGGTTAACATTTTACAAGGACTGGCTGTGAATCCTCACCTTCCTCCCAACTCTGACCCCTGCAATTGAAAACACCACAGCAGGCACACACACACACACACACAAAACACACACACACACACACACACACACACACACACACACACACACACACACACACACACACACACACACGCTGCTTGAGCTAGTCGTGGTTTGCGTTGCTGAGGTGTACAGTAGTAGTGCTCCTGTGCAGATACTGAGGCAGCAGCGCTGGCTGGGACACATGAGAGCCCCTCAGGATCAAAATGTGACTCTAATAAATCCTTCAGCAGGGAGAGGGCGAGCTCTATAAAAACTGCCGTCCATTAAAAACACTCAGCTGTCATTTGCTTTGTACTCTGATTTTTTGCTGTCAACCTCTTAACTGCTGGTGCTTTTCTCAACGCAAAAGTGAATGGGGCATTAAAAGTTTCTATTCGTTTAGGTACTACAGATGCAGTTAAAGGTAAAGACGGCAGTTCTTTAATGTCATGTGATAACATAGGGAAAGTCTTTGTCGTATGAAGTAAAACATTTATATGGGAAGGGATTTGGAGACATGCACTCGTGTAAAATTCAGCTTTATAGCCTTTCAAGCAGTAGAGGAATGGCAATGTTGGTGGGTTTTTTGGTCCACCACTTTGGGCTAGACTGAAAAAAGTCTTCATTCATGGCTTCAAGAGGATGAATTCTATTAACTTTGGTCATCCCCTGACGTATTCCTCTAATGCAACCATGAGGCTCTCATTTGTTGGTTTGAGTGAAATGTCTCAAAAACTACTGGATGGACGCCATGAAATAAAGTACATAAATTAATGTCCCCTTCAGAATAAATTGTTACAAATACCCTGACTTTTCATCTAGCTGCATCATTGGATTAAAAGTTTTATTTGTCCAATAAATTGATTTTAGATTTAATCTCAGCGAATTAATGGCATTCCTATCAGCTTCAGCTATATTTTGTGTTAAATGCGAATTAGCAGAAGTTAGCATGCTAACCAGCTAAATCATAGTTAACATTAAGAATCCTTAACTTCAGCATTTGGTGTCATCTTCTCCAGGGAGCCATTTGTGTAGCAGAACTACGGTGGTCGACATGAAAAACGCAAATGGCATAATCTAGAGTCGGTTTGTCTGTTCAGAGCTACTGTAGAAACATGGTGGCCGGCTCTGTAAAAAGGACCCTCTGCATATGTAGATAGATTTGCTGTGAGATTTTGCCATTTTGCATGCTGCTCTGCCGGCCATTACTCTCTCCTCCTAGATTTGCTACAAATGTCCAAAAAGTATTGTGAGGGCAGACTAATGAACTGTGAGTGACATGATCTTGTTTTGTTTGGAAAAAGCAAGGAACGGAACATGTATACAACATTAGCATTACCTTCCAACTTGTCTTGAGGCACGATGGAGACGACATCATAGAGGCTGCTGACAAAGCTGCAAGTAATCCCTTTTGATTTTAGTTCTAAACAGGTCTGCCAGAGCATTATTTGGAGCTTAAGCTGTTTTGGGTTTGCCAACACTTCAAATGTCAATGTCTCCTTTCAAAGTGCTGAGATCAAATTACAACAAAACAACTCTTAATCCATGAAAGGAAGATGTTCTCCTCTTCCTCTGTTCTGTATGGGGCTGTTTCCTGAGAATATATACCTGCACAAACCTGTCATCTCTTTGCGTCCTGTTGTCAACTTTTCTGAACTGCTGCGTCACTATTTTGTCATGATCGTCACATAAAACCCCAAGGTAATGAGCTTTAGTGGCTAGAAAGTAACAACATGTTCCTGTCCAAAGTTGAGTGTTTGCTTTTTGCGACACAGTTTACTGATTTGTTCTAGCTGTGGTAACCCATTCCCCAGTGACACTCAAGTGTTCACTTTTAATCTTAATCATGCTGATACATCAGCCTAAAGTTAGTCAAATATTATGAAAGGTAATAATGAGATTACAGTGATTTATGGGAACTAATTGGGCTCTGTTGTCATTACTAAGATTACTGTTAATATGGGCTAAAACTTTATGATACATTGACCTTGATGTCAACATAACTTGGTAAGTGGGCTAATGTGTCAGGACCCAGAGGCGAGAATGGAGGCTTTACGAGTCTGGTCTGTTTCCACAGAAAATGTTTACGTCATTTAAATTAAGTGTGCATGAATTTATTGTTCATTTAGAATAGACCCTATTAAACTTATTACTACCTAATTCTTATCCCTAGATACTGTAGAGTTGGAAACAAATTACTTTCATTTTATTCATGAAAAGTGAATAAAATGGGGCCTTTGGCTTTTTCTGCAGGGCACCCAAGCCCTACCAGCAGCTTTTCTTGGCAGTTTCTGCTGTCTGATAGGGTCTGGAAAACGTATATATCCCTGCAAAGGGCTCCAGTGGATGCTGCTGCTCATTGCTGCGGCCCAGCAGGCATTGCAACCCCTTTAATACCCCCCAATGGGAGCGCAACCGGAAAGTGTCAGTCACAAGATTTCGACATCTGCAACCTGAGGGAAGCAAAACACTTAGCTTCTGTTTCTCTACTTTCCCTGACACAGCACATTGCGTCCCAAATGTGCAGGACCTCCAATGAAGTATCACATGCAATGTATAGTGTAGAGTAATGGTATATTGGCATGATGAGCTTGAGACTGGCTCCATTTGAGAAACTGCTCTATGTCTTCTCTTACTCAAAGTCTGATCTCAGTTGGCTCGTGCCACATCTCCATACAGAAGATGATAAAATACTATAAAATATGGACGTCACCTATAGGTTTCTGAGGAACCTTTGTGAAGCTAGAAGTGGTTGGCTCTGGCTGTCAACATCTTTGCAGTGATGAAAATGCCTAACTCCCAGCTAATCCAAAAAATGGGTAAAGATGCATTGGTGGAGTTTAGGCGAGCCCTTGTGATGTAGCAAGGGACAGCTAGCGAGTCGGTACCCATCTCTCACTCACAGCAGCTACACCCTCAATTATGCTGAACTCTGAGTTATTAAAAAATTCAGACCAAAAGTTTTTTGTACCAGGCTGTACATTTTTCTGCTGAGAAGTTGGGTCTATGGGGATTGACCAGCACTCAGCGTTGGCTTCATTTCTCAATACAAGAGGTTGCCGCTTGCAAAATAACCTCACAGGGCCGATACTCTTATGCCCAGATGTCTGTGAACACAAGAGTGTTTACTTGAATCACACAGAGCTTGGTACCACGTTACTCTGATTTATTCTGGAGCTGTGATGTTTGTTCTGGTGTGTAGTGTGGAAAGCCTCTGAGCCTTTTTGATGTGACTATCAAAATTAACTAGACATTTCAGAGGAAATATCCCCAATAAGTGACACGGGGGGTTAAGATATTTCCTGGCACACTTCTTGTCCAATCAGTGCTGTCTGAGTAAAGTATTCAAGGAAAGAAAAAGGCTTCAGTGCTGCAGGGTGCAATCTCTGATTGATTCACCAGTTCGTCTTCATCAGCATTTAGAGGAGTTTGATGAAAGAGACTTTGACCTTTCTGACGATTTGGAACATTACTCATCCCTTGCTATTTTTTAAAGCTCTAGATGGAGTTTTCTCTTATTCTCCCCCTTCTGGAGTCATCTGCTAAACAAATCTCTCTTTAGACTTTTTGGAAATGGATTTGGACCATGAAGCTGCACCAAGGACCTGCGCTGCAGAGTGGAATAAAACTCACTGGTAGAGTTCACCAAGACAGAAAACATATATTCGCATATAGTGATCTGACAGGGGCCATAAACCAGAGAGTTACAGTAACATATACTGTGGCTAATGCATACTGTAGCCTAATATGCCAGAATAATCACGTTGAATAAGCCTTTAAAATAAGCACAAAGTCAAGGGGCAAATAAAGGAATGTGTCTAGCATGTGTTTTTGTTTAGTAGCTCTATCTGTGACCTTTCACAAAATAAAAGACAGGGATTACACTGATTCCTGGCCTTCTGCACATACGTCCGACGTCAACCTGCATCAAGATCTAATGAAATAAATGCACATGCGACTCTCAAATCTGTTCACTGACTTAAAAGTGGATTCATGTTTATATTGTACGAGCAGCCAAAGCTCCCAAAGGGAAAATGTTGCTTGCAGCTGTCTGGTGACTGGTTGTAGTGTTTTCCCCATGTGCAGAACAAATCACACAGCTAAATTAGGTTCCGACATTTGTTGTTGGCAGTTCATCAGAGATGGTCTAATTGCCTGTAGGAACTGCTAACTGCTTTACTGCTGTTAAATTGTCACATGGAAGAATAACGGTTTTGTACATTTCCATTTTAAGTAAAAATGGTATGAGCTGTACTTTCTTTGAGCTGTACTTCTTTTCATGGTATAGTTCTTAAGTTGCAACAGCACTGCAGAGAGAACACTATTCCTAACTTGGTGAATAAGCCCCCCCCCATTTTCCTTTTATATCGTTTGAGATAGCCTTTTTGTCTAGTGGCATCCATCCTCACCTCACTTTGACACGGCCATGCAAAAACGTGGAGTCTCCATTTGGTCCCCAGAGGCATAGTATGAGCATGCTTCTGCTTTACCGTAAATACTCAGACATGACAGCAAGAGTTATAACTCCAGCAGTGGAGGGAACCTCCGCTTTGTGGGGCATGGAAAGTTTAGAACAAGAATAAGGGGGGGAAGGGTTTCCCGGCACTCTTTAAGGGAGATATTTCAGCCCCTTTTTCTGAGAAATTACCCTTTTTTTGTCAGAGAGGCGAAACACTAAAAATGTGTGGGGAGATTCCTCCGATCCCTGCTTGTTCTAATAACTGTGGTTTGGTGTTCAGCATGTTCTTTTAATCTCTTCTCTTTTTATAGCACACTCGGGTGTTTGTTTCCAAACCCCTCCTGCCCCGCTACACACAATTATGACCCATAAACTGGAGAAATCTCTTTAAGGTATTTATTGACTGATCATTGGGGAAACTGACCATGCATGTGGCAAACACATGGATTAAGAGCTCAACACTTAAACCTGACGTTTGAAATCATTCTTAATGCAAATATATATTTACAAATCCCATTTAAGGATAAATGCATTGTAGTTATAGTTCGAGGAAGCATTTGGAAATATTTAATAAAATCCTTAGAGTATCACAATATGTGTTGTGTGCTGATGTGTTTAAACTGAGCAATTCACTGTTTCAGTTGGAAACTTGGAAGTGTTTTGATATCGGTCAATTATAAAAAAAACAGATCAAGCTATGTTATCTTGAACAGGATGATCAGAGCTGTGAACATCTGCATGTGCTGACGTGTCCCATACTACGACTTACTGGAAGTGATGCAACGTTCCACTGAGACCTGCAAAAAAGTTGTCGGACTTTGGAATTAATCTGTTTTCACAACATGCATGTTGCCCAGATTGCAGCCGGTAAACGAGTCATCTCTGTGGCTTGATAACAACAAGATCCCTCAATTCATGCTCATTTACTTTTTTGGACATAGAGTTTAGATCAGTCAGAGAACAGCAATCCAGTGAGATGCTTCACCGGGAAAAGTAATACAGTGTCACAGTGACAGGTTGCACCTGCCGTTAGTGCCAGGAATCTCAATACTAAAATGATAAATATTGGCAACAGTATGGCACTGAAGGAAATCTGTTAAAAGAAAAGAAATAGAAGTTAAGATTTTCTCTACTTGTCTGTAGAAAATGATCATGAAGTACATGATTGATTACCCAGTAGTGGTGATCAGCTATATATTTATTGCATTGCTGTATTCTAAACACTTTGGTGGTTCACTGATGTTAAACCACAACAAAAATAATCAGATGTGGTCTGTTTTAGTGGCATCCTGAGCAACCAAGACAACACAAGGCTGAGCTAGCTTGGTTCGATACCCGGCTTCGGCAGTCGATGTGTCCTTGGGCAAGACACTTAACCCCAAGTTGCTCCCGAAGGCTTGCCATTGGTGTGGACTGGATGTTGCATGAATGTTAGTTAGAGTCTGATGGTGGCACCTTGCATGGTAGCCTGTCATCAGTGTGTGAATGGGTGAATGATATGTAACATACTACTGATTGTAAGTCGCTTTGGATAAAAGCGTCTGCTAAATGACTGTAATGTAATGTAATGTAAAGCTAGTACCAGAGGGCTGCTGCTGAACAGGACTCACGTTTGGATGAGTTATTATATGTGAGCCGTTGGTATTACAGTAAATAACACGCATATTGACTCAGGTTTGTAATGTTGATTGTAACAAAGTGGAATGTGTTATTTACAGTATTAATTCAGAAGTCAATGACTAAAGTGACACCTTTCAGGTGCAATAACTCATCAGAATATTAATGTTATGCACATGGATGACAAACTTCAGCTCTCAACAACCCCCTGCAGCTGTAGGAAGAACAGTGAATAAAGTGCAGTGATAGATTTTCAAGATGTAAGGACTACAAACAGTAGTCAGCAGTGCCTTGAAGTTCTCCCCAAGCAGCTTGAAGCATTCACAAAGCTAAATGGTAACAGATACAATTGAAGGACATAAAAAAAAATTAAATTTAAAAAGGAAGACAATATCTGTGTTGGGTACATTCTCAGGCAGCGGTCCAGGACACCATCTGTGACTTCGGTGAGGCTCTGAGACTGTGCCTGCTTCGCCAAGTTTATTCAAAATACAGGGACAATTGAAAGGTTGTCCAAGTAGGTGATCAATGGAAAGAATGAGAGTTAAATGGAATAGATGAGGAGGTAAGAACATTTTTTATCATGTTATACACACATTCAAGTGAGGGGGTCTGAAAATAATCTATTTGTTTATCTTGTGTCCCTCCAGGCCACTTGTCAGAAGAAACCTTTTTTGAGTTAAAGTTGGTGTTTTTGATAGTTTTCCTGTGAGACTTGGCATAAGTCTTGCAACTGACTGGAAGAAGCCGTAAATAAAAACGTCTTTATCATAAAGATAATAAAATAAACTGCTGCTATTAATTAGCCTCTTCAATGTGACACTGACAGACTCTGTTGATTAGTTTCCAGGAGAAGAGCAGTGGAATGGCTTTAGATGGCACACTCCCCAGAACACAGTGGACACTTACTCTGCACAGCTAACTGTTTTGAATCAACGGTAAATACTGCATGGTACATTTACAGAACTTTTTTTAAAAGTAATGCCAAATAGGAAAAACCCTCAAAGTAAATGCCACAGAATTGCAAGAGTGCATGCACTCAATCTTCACATACAAATGTCTGGACAGGCACAAAGTGTAAACAAACAAAAAAGGTTTGCAGTCTACATATGATGGTAAAGGGAAAAAAAGCAATCAAACCCATATGTACACATCTCGTATCTGGTTATGTAATGAGAGACAAACTTGTCTCATGTGCAGTACGAGCTGAGGCAACTAGGTGTATAACCTATAGCTTAAGGCAAATTTGTGCAATAAAGCTACAAAAAAAAAAATACCTTGCTCTGCTCACCTATAAGAATGTAAGGAATTCCAAAGATAGGGAAACTCTGCCTGATTTTGCATCATAAACAAATATTTGAATCAGTGCCTACTGCACACAAACGATGATTATCAGTGTGACTCTTGAAGAGCACCCCACAAGCTGGTAGGGGTCTCAGCACTGCACTTCGAATTTTTTTCATTCATGTCAAAAAAGAAAATCGAACAGCATCGTGAAAGTAGTTTTCTTTTTTTGTAATCTTCAAAGTAGGTCAGTCATGTGCCATGTATCATAAAGGGGTGAAGTGAAAGAGTTTCATGTCCCAAACCTTCCTCAGTGGGGGATCGTCTCTACTCTCCTCACCTAAATAGCAAAGAATGTTCATCCTATACATGAGAAATTGTGTTTTTCAAGCATGTTCTCTATTTGATCTTCACACCCTGTTATCTCCAAGCACACAGGAGTGAGTGCTCAGGCATGTCGCATGTACAGCTGCTCCACATGATTGTATGTGACCTAAAGATGTGTGACTTTTTCTCAGGAGTTGGTGGGGACCAAAAAAGAGCTAAAAGGAAATTGAATATTGCACTTGCATTCGCCAAGTTCCAACTTTATATTCAAGCTATACCATGCTTACTTTGAGTGAAATATTCAAACGGTATACTCTGTGTTTTTTATGGCTGCACACATCCAATGAAAATATTTCACATGACGACTTCAAGATACTTTGTTACACACATTTCCCATATATTCTACCATATTTGGTATTTATGGAAACTTTGGGATCTCCGCTCCACTAGAGTTTCAAATACATTTCTGAGGGTTTGAATAAAGTTTACAAGCACTGCAGGACTTTCTACTGGCTGACCCATCTTTGTTCCAGTGGGGTTGAAGAAGTGAAGAAATATTTCTTTGCATGTTTTTTTTACTAATTTGTAGTATTTTGAAAATCTAAAAGTAATCAAGGAGTTAATAGTTTGCCCAATCTTGGCAGTCCTGTAAATATCCAACTAAAAAGCACTGTAGGTGTTTAATGATCCAACATAGCAAGGCTCCCTGTGGGCTCATATCTAACTCCATTAAGTTATTTTGATAGAATTAGACAAACCTATGATGCCATGGGAAAGGTGCAAAGTGGCCCGCTGTACTCACGGTGGAGCACTGTGCCCTAAGTGGCTGTTTGATGGCTGAAAAGGTGGCGGTATTTAGAATTTTGGCCTCACCTGGCTTCCTTTGCTGAAGGCTGTTTCACTGTAACTTTAATATCCTTCAGGGTTGAAATGGCGTGAGCACACTTCCTAAAATCGGTGTGGAATTTTATGAGAAGGCCAAGAAAAACGGGGTGTAATAGCAAACTAAGCTGTAAATGTGTGTGTGTGTGTGTGAGGATGAAATAGTGCCATTACCTTTTAGTTTGTTCTAATATCATTGTGAGCTGTTTTCTTTATAAAGCTACAATTTCCTACTGAGGAATTGTGGGAGAGACGGGCTGCACTGGTGCTCAGTTTAAAGGGTTTGCATGGGATATCTTCCCTCTAAAGAACCCATTGCCACATAGTAGAAGTGTTGAAAGTATTCACAATTCCCTGGTGGTCCTCCTGAAAAAAATCTGAAGTACAAGAAATTTTTGTAACATATTTTGTTTTGCAATAGAACCGGATGTCTTCCAGAGAACTGATGATTCCAGATAAAAGAATCTGTACTGAAATGGACGTACTGTACTGAGTTGAAGACGGTCACTTGCAACTTAATATTTCTATTTTTGCATCAGAACATTTAGTTGTAAATGTTGCGTCACCAGCTTACTGTGACTGAATCTTCATGACCCCTAATGACTAAAGTTTTATTGAGATAAAACCTGGAGCTTCTTCACTTGTCCAAGTTTGCTTTAGTTATCACTGTTCACTGGTCATAAAATGTGACTACAAATGAATGCTAATGTTGTCCCAATAGGCAACTGTTTGCTAACACATTAGCTATAACTTTATAAGCTGACAATCACCCATTGTTCTATAAATATATCCATAAAGTCTTCCTAAATAACCAGTAACAATGCAGCTGCCTCTGGCTCTAATATTAGCTGTCTGACTTATTGTTGTCTTAAAGTTGAGTTTTCCTTAAATTAAATCGTGCCCCAAGAGTTGGTCGAACCATTTAGATGCACTTTCCAGAAAGTCATTATCCACTTGTGTGGTCATCAGGATGATGAGCCTCAGTTCCTTCACAAACCAAACACTCGCTTGTGCCGCTTTCAAAAGAACCTTTAACATTCCTGCGTTGTACAGTTTTCTTCTTACAGTCGAGTGGCGTGCGGTCTGTCAGCTCATTAGTCAAAAGGTGTACATTTAGCAGGAGAAATGTCACAGAACAGCAGAGAGCATTTACCGCCATCGCTCACCAGGCCTTAAAGCCTTCTGTGCTTGTACAACTGGCATGCGAGGAGCACCATGGATGACTTGGTGTCCGTCTGTAAACAGTCAGAGAAGACAAGCTTTCAGAGCGCCTGTCCAACATAATCAGACTCTGACATCACTTGCCGAAATCAAGCAGACTTACTGAAACCAATTAATCATTTTCTTCCATGCATACATGCAAGGATGAGCTAGCTTAATGCCACCACAAGAAGCTCAAATCCTTCTCCAGTTCTTCGCTGTGCCGGTGTTCAGCAAAATAGATTGTCTGAAACTGGAATCCAATGTATTTTTGCATATGTCCAAACACACAGAGTACTTTTACCACAGACAGAGCAGGTTCTCATAATACTGTTTCACAGAACATCATTTTTTGCCAGGCCACGCCAGCTCCAAAGCCACTGGTAATATCCATATTTCCTTCTTTTATCCCTCCGAGGCCAAGCATGGATTAGGATCAATGATTTACTACAGCCAACGGGTCCAAGTCATTTGAGTGTTCTGGCATCGGCAAAAACAAAAAGGCTGAAAGAATAACAAAAAAGAATAGTTTAGTTTGGCAACAAACTGCCTTTAGTTCCTTTCATAAATGATATCTTATGATTCAAAAATTTACTTGGAAGAGCAGTCAGCCACTCGTTTTGTTTTAAAACAAAAGATGATCAGTGATCACAGTTGACCTTGCTGGTGGCCTTCTGATAGTTTATCAGAGACTTGTGTTGTTCCATCTGTGAGTAGTAGCCATATAGGCCTCTTACTCACACTTTCCACTATACCTCTCAAGCCTTTGTCATTTGTATTACCCAAAAACATGACTAACACAGGCTTGCTCCCCCTCGACCCTCCCGGGGCCATGTTTTGTGTCAGATTAGAGTGATGCGTTCTAGCAAGGCGCACTTGCCAAATAGAAGTTGTTAATACACGCTAGTCCTTCGTACACACCTTTCTTTTGTGCAAAACGCACTTGTTTTTCTGCTGTAATGGAGCCTTTCCAGATTAATGGAGGCACGGACCTCAAATGTCTGATGAATTAGTCATTGCATATGATAGTTCATTTCAGGAGAAAGTCTTAACCTGTCTGTTCGATAACACTGACATGCTGCGTCATATCAACCCTATAAACGGCCCATCCTCATGTTGCTCCACTTCAGCATACTGTTACCATGCTGTCATAAACACAAAACTGATGAAGCTGTAAAGATGGAAAAAACCCCACATTGGATTGATTGGCTCGGAGTGAATAAATAAGGTTTTTAATTGAACATGAATAAGGGTCTATATGATAAATATGTGCTGTCATTTAGAAAACATTACATCCTGCTCTCATTTTCTATTATTTCAGTGTAATATTTTTTTCTTTATGGGATTTAAACTTCGATTAGACGTCACTAAGATAATGTACATCACAATTCTAATATGCATGTTAATTATTTAAAAAAAATGCAAACGAGTGTTTATCACTGGAATGCAAAGACAAATCCCCTTAACTACAAACCCATATTTTGGAGAAGGTGACACTAATACCTTGCAGTTGTTGCACATCCGTCAAGGAGCTGGTTCAACCAGCTTAAGCCAGAGGCGATATAAAATAACAATGTTAAATACAGGGCAGTTATAACTTTGAAATCTTTTCACCTGCCCATTAGTCATCACTTCACCTATGTATATATAAGGTGTAGCTCTGACTGTTTTTCGTGTGATTGTCAGCGTTTCCATGGAGGTCTTCCTTCATTGATGCCCCGTCTGCGTCATTCCTCTGGATTTGTTTTGACTGTATACCTGTTGCCAGTTTTACTTGACTTCTCATTACATTATATAAATCCCCATTATAGACACAGTGCTTGAGTATTATCTCTGAATGTGTCCTGATGTGCCCTGTTTAATTTGAGATCCCAGGTCTCAAGCCTCTCAGATCTGTTTGTAAAAACACTCGGCCTGAGCATGTTCAAAACCGTCTGAAGATCTGCTGCTCAGGGGAATAGTCTGACATCTTGGGAAATGTGTTTATTTGCTTTCATGTACAGAGTTGGATGAGAAAATGTTTACCCGTTTTAGATGTGAGAGGGGTGTCATTCTTCTCATCTAACTCTTGGCAAGAAAGTGGATATGTGTATTTCCCGAACTATTTTGTTGAACATATTCTATGAAAGTTACATGTCCATTACTCTTTTTTTTCCCTGCAGATTGCTATTTTATTTGCTTGCGCAGCCATGGTTACTATTCATGCAAACTATATTATAAACTTCCTACACCGGCTTGTTTCAGGTGGTGCTTCAATAAACATGTACATCTCTGAATATACTTCCTGGTACTAGGTGTATAAAACATTGCACATAAAGGATTTTATGGACTTTGACAGACAGCAATGTATATGTATGAATATAATCACATTTTTACATTAATATTAAACATAGTCTGACGCATAGCGGATCCAGTGAGGTACAGAAACAGTCTAAACCACATGAGGTCATTATTTTCTGTCAGTATTTGGTGTTTTATCTTGAGCCCATGCAGAAAGGAGCAGGGAAAATCTGTGATTAAACATAAATAAATGAACTCTCCCACTCACTGACGAGTATGTGTAAGCGCCCCCAGTTGGAAACTAACGCTAAGGGATACACTCGCTATCTGTCTCCGCTGTAGTTTTGGCTCACTTCACTGGGTATTCATGAGAGCTTGGCAAGTCTCTTCACCTCCAACACAGCCTTGTCAGTTACACCTCCCACGCTGTGAGCTCACGGTCACGCCCACAGGGATGTGACCAGTCACACCTGTCTATGATATCTCCAAGGATCTTTCCCATGATACCAAAGGACCAAACGTATCCCACCTTCATCCCATTTCACAGCCATGAAGCCATTTTCCATTTGAATGACAGTTTGACAAGTGAAGTGTCATTTCTGCCTATCACTTCCTGTAGGTTTATGTTTCTCAAAGGTGAGTTCTACATGCTGTTAGTCCTATATGTCCAAGAGATCATAAAAAGTCTGAGTTCCTGTGGTATGTATACACTGGCAAAATAACAGATATCCAGATGTGTCTCATCACAGTCAGGTCCATAAAGATAACCTATTTTAAGCAGTCCCTCTAATATTATTTCACAGCACGAATGCACCACTGTGTTATTTCTGTTTCTTCAGCTTTCATCTGTATCCACAAGTCTGCGTGCTGGTATGATACTAAGAAAGCCAAATACATTTTTGGTCAGGGGGGAAGTGACACCAGTCTGTCATCAGGATTGGTCTGGGAAAGAAGAGAGAGAGAGAGAAAGAGGTCACAGGTTAAATGCTCAGCCATAAACCTGAACTGTCATCTGGCTGCTGATCTCATGATTTGGAATGAATCTGAGCAAATATGTGAGTTTATAAGAATTACAAAAATGCTAATAAATACAGTCTCAACGATTTAAAATGTATGGACAGTGGTGAAAAGTGACTTAGTACATTTACTCAAGTACTGTTTTGAGGTACAATTTCCAATTTATACCACTTAATACATCTACTACTCTACATTCCAGGCACGATTACTGTAAGCATTATTTTTCATATAACTTTTCCACTCATAATTTGGATTGTCTCACTCTTATTCAAGTCTACTTTGGCATTTAAGTACTTATAATACTGAGATTACAAATGTATACATTCAGTATTTTAACTCAACAAATCCTTTTAAGCTTTAAAACATGCTTGGTGTGAACATGCATGTGTGATACATCCCTTGAAATACATTTACACTTTATAAACATAAAGGAACCTCTTAACCCAGCACACATTTATTACTCAATGAGTCCCCTGGTGGTCAGACTAGGAATAGCTAAATGAGAAGCACACCACAGACTAGTAGCTAAATAGCCTTCTGTATGTCATTAATATGAGCTGAAATGAATATACCACTGAAGGTTATGGAATATAATTTAATGTTTTATATGACTTTTAAATCCCCTCATAACCAGTCTACCGAATTAATCGGCCTTACTTATTTTGGATCATTTAAATATATATTTATTTGTCTTTTATATTTTGATGGAAAAAGACAACTTAATAAAAATGAAGACTATTCGACGAATCATTAAACTTTTCATTTGACCGGAAACGACCAAATCCTGGCTCCGGTGCGAGGATGAAATATTTGTCCGGTGATGGAAACTCAGCTCAGGAATGCGTTTTTCCCTCCTCCGTGTGTGCGTCGCGGATGTTTCTGTGACTGGCTGTGAGGTAAGAAGACGAGTCCGGCCCTCTTTTTCCTGCAGCCATCCATCCCATTGGTGCAGCCGGGCCCTCAGGAATGTACTCAAACTGTTTAAATAGCACTTGTGTCGGTAGGAGAAGTCAGTGGAGTAAGACTTAAAGCACCGGAATAAACCCCGGACAGGAGCTCAGAGAGACAACTATTTACCCGAAACTAAAGGAGGAGAAACGGGATACAAAATCGGACAAGCGAGGACTTTTTTTTCTTCCTGATATATATATATATATATTTTCAGAGGGAATTTCATTTTAAAGGTTTGTAGACTTTTATAACTTTTTAATATTTGTTTTGTATTAATGCCTCAGATGTGTCTCCCGTAACGGCGTGTTTGTTTGCTGTTCTTGGTTGCATCAGGGACCACTTGAGGTTTGGACATGATGCTGTGGGGCATCTTTTTGCTGTTGATGCTTTGGAGCTGTGAAGGAGCCAGATTGGCAGGTGAGAATGGAAAATGTCTGTTAAAACCTGTAAAATCTTTAGAAGTCGTTCCATATTTAAAGTGGCATTACTGCAGGGACTTTAATTGTGATCCTTTTCAGACTTAAAGTATTTTTGCAACAGGATTCTGTGATTAAAAAAACCTTTCTTATAATGTTTTTTCTGTTAATACTAAATATATTATATATATTTTTTTGGTGGGGGGGGGGTTCTTTGGTTTAATACATTTTTAATGCACACTGTCATTATTAGAAAAAATAATAACTTTTTCTTTTCTTTGACCGCAGAGAGTCGGGACGACAACAGTGTGTATGACTTATTCGATATGGTCCGGATAAACAAGAGAAACAAAGGACTGAGTTTGGTCAAAGGTGCAGATCCCAACAGCCCCGCATACAAAGTCCTCGACGCAGACCTGATCCCCCCACTGCCCGACAGCTCCCTCAGGGACCTCCTCGACTCCATCCAGGCTGAGAGGGGCTTCCTCCTCCTGGTCAACCTGAAGCAGTTCAAGAAAACCAGGGGCAGCCTTTTGACCATCGAGAAGAACGACGGATCCGGACCCGTTTTCCAGATCATCTCCAACGGGAAGGCGAACACTCTGGATGTGGTCTACTCCACCATGAACCAGCAGCAGGTCGTGTCCATCGAGGATGCTGATTTGGCCACCGGACACTGGAAGAACATCACGCTGTTCGTTCAGGATGACCGGGTGCAGCTTTTTGTTGGCTGTGAGGAGATCAATGTATCAGAGATGGATTTGCCAATCTCCAAAGTGCTGACCCAGGAGGTGGCAGACGTTGCCCGGCTCAGGATTGGAAAGGGATCTGTACGGGACAAATTCATGGTAAGTTCTAGTGTTTTAGCTCACACAATTACTAATTATGAAAAATAATATCAAGCCATGAAAGAAATTAAAGCTTTAATAGAAACGTGTCTCCTAATTGGAATTTATTGTCCTTCAGGGAGTGCTTCAAAATGTGCGCTTTGTCTTTGGGACCTCTCTCGATGCTATACTAAGAAATAAGGGATGCCAAAGTGGAGGTAAGTCTGAAAACTGTTGTTAACTGAGTGAATCTTATTCAGCTGCAAAATGCCACATTGTGCTCCAGTGGACGTAAATTAATGTGTCCACTCTCCCTTTCCCTTCTGCAGCTACCTTAACTGATGTCATGACCCTGGACAACCCAGTCAACGGCTCCAGCCCCGCCATTAGGACTGATTACACCGGCCACAAAGCCAAAGGTGAGACCTCTCCTCCCCAAAGTGTGCCTCTGCTCTACTCATCATTTTTAAGCTCTTAAGAGGTAAAGTAATTTATTGGATTCTTCTTTCTTGTCTTCAGATCTGCAGTCTGTCTGCGGTTTCTCTTGTGAGGACATCGCCGGCATGTTTAAGGAGCTTAAGGGACTCGGCGTCGTCGTTAAACAGCTGTCGAATGAGCTCCGCAAAGTGGTAAGTTCCAAGGGGCCACCAGAGTCTGCTCTTTGTCGTCATTCACTCCCTCTTTTTTTCCTCCCGTCTCCATCTTCCCCTCCGCTTCCAGTTAACGCATTCCCAGTGCGTAGCCACTTGTCGCTGTAATGGCAGACCCTGGCCAAGTTCTTAATGAGACCCATGTGAATACACAAATATGTTTGGCTGTCGGTTGCATTTGTACTGCTTCGCTAGAGCCAAGCAATGTCTTAATCACGGTGTCGGTCAGTGATTCATTTGTATTGGAACTTTGGCAAAGTGAAAGTTTTCCGTGCTCCATCCTGAGCAACTCTCTCTCTCTCTCTTTTCCCTCCAGTCTGCGGACAGCACACTGCTGAAAAATCAAATGAACATCCACAATGGAATTTGCATCCACAACGGCATCGTGCACAAGGACCAAGATGAATGGACCGTGGATAGCTGCACCGAGTGCACCTGCCAGGTGAGTGTCATATCACACCTGCTGGAATGCAACCTTTACTGAGGAAAGACGCTGCCATTTTTCCTGTATCCCTGCTGTAAGGAAGTGATAATAGTGTTTATGTTAGCACCTCCCTTTAAAACCGCATCTCACTCGACACTTCTTTTCAACTAGCAACAAAGCAGCATGGGAGCTTTTTTTTTTTTTTTCTCACCAGCAACCTCTAGTGAAGGTTGCTCATGTATTGTGTAATTAGTTAGGTGTTGGTGGGAGAGTGTTGGTGAGGATTATGTTTTCTATCAACACAGCAGGAGTGCCATGTCCCTGATAAAGATCCCTTCACTGTGAAATAGAGCAATTAGGCTTGGAACAGCACCAGCTCCGTAGCCAGTCGACCAGTCAGCTCACTCATTATTCTTGTACTAATTCATCTCTTCCTTTATCCAGAATTCTGCTACCGTGTGTCGCAAAATCTCCTGCCCTCTGATCCCATGTGCTAATGCCACCGTGCCAGACGGAGAGTGCTGCCCTCGCTGTGGAACACGTAAGCTTCTTTTAAAATCTGCCCGTTTAATTTCATCGGATTGTCTTTGTTTCCTTCTCGATATCTTATCCTCGAGGTAACTTTTGTCCCCCCTAGACTATGCAGAGGATGGTTGGTCTCCCTGGTCTGACTGGACCCATTGTTCGGTGACTTGTGGTCGGGGCATCCAGCAGCGCGGACGTTCCTGCGACCGCATCAACAGCAACTGTGAGGGCACCTCTGTCCAGACCCGTGACTGCTACCCCCAGGAATGTGACAAACGCTGTAAGTCTCTCAGCATTTTTTAGACAGCCATTGTGATGATAAATATTCTCCTTTTGAGAGCACGATGGACTAATTGCGTATGCGTTGCTCACAGTCAAACAGGACGGCGGTTGGAGCCACTGGTCTCCATGGTCTTCGTGCTCTGTGACCTGTGGTGAGGGCGTCATCACCCGGATACGCCTCTGCAACTCCCCCACACCGCAGATGGGTGGCAGGGACTGCCAGGGAGAGGGACGTCAAACGAAAATCTGCCAACAGTCACCCTGTCCTAGTGAGTTGAATATGAAGTAGCAATGTATAAAGAATATGTCAGAGTGTCTGAATTCAAGGGAACAAACTGAATGTTGTGTTTCATGATACTTTTTAGTCGATGGAGGGTGGGGACCTTGGTCACCATGGGACACCTGCACTGTTACCTGTGCTGGAGGAGTCCAGACCCGCAAACGCCTCTGCTCTGACCCTGTCCCCAAATATGGAGGAAAGGACTGTGTTGGTGATGCTTCTGTGTCTCAAGTGTGCAACAAACAGGAGTGCCCCATTGGTAAGCATTTAAGATTTAAAAAAATATTAAAGAAATAAGTCATTCACAACAAATTGCCCATTTAAAATGACCATTTCTTTTCTCTACAGACGGTTGTCTCTCCAGCCCATGCTTCACTGGAGCAAAGTGCACCAGCTTCCCCGATGGCTCTTTCAGGTGTGGCAGGTGTCCACTTGGCTACACTGGGAATGGCATCGCCTGCAAAGACATTGATGAATGTAAAGCGGTCCCCGATGCTTGCCACACACATAACGGAGTGCATCGCTGTGAGAACACTGAGCCCGGTTACAACTGTCTACCCTGCCCTACACGTTTCTCCGGTCCTCAGCCCTTTGGAAGAGGAGTGGAGCAGGCGACCGCTAAAAAACAGGTTTGAGTTATTACTTGCTCACTGTGCGTGTGGCTAGTAGGCTAGCGGCTTGCATTTCTTTTAATTCTGTGTCATTTTCTTTAGGTTTGCAAACCCCGTAACCCTTGCCAAGATGGGACCCAGGACTGCCATAAGAATGCAAACTGCATCTACTTGGGCGTCTTCTCTGAGTCCATGTTCCGCTGCGAGTGCAAACCAGGGTATGCTGGGAATGGCCGTATTTGCGGAGAGGACAGCGACCTGGACGGATGGCCCAACACCAACCTGCGTTGTGTGGAGAACGCCACCTACCACTGCAAGAAGGTAGCCAGACCCCACATGGACATGCTTAAATACTGAAGGCCATTATTACCCATCTGTACTCTATCATTGTGATGATTGGCTCCTTCACCGCTCCTTTGTTCCTTTACAGGATAACTGCCCCAACCTTCCCAACTCTGGCCAGGAAGATCATGACAAAGATGGCCTGGGTGATGAATGTGACCACGATGATGACAATGATGGGATCCCCGATGATAGGGTGAGTCATTGCAACAGTTTATTTTAGACCCAAAGTGTGCTTTTCCTCAGAGACCAGACATAGCAATCAGGAGCAGCCATCCTTCCTTTGGGCAGTAGGAATGTCAAATCTCTGTGCTTTTGTGCCTTCACCAGAGAGTGGAAAACATGTAGCACAGGATAAAGCCAGAATTGAGCACCAAGTGGCTTGTTGCCCATAATTCTTAGTGTGGATCTGGAAAGTTGGGCAAGAAAAATGCTGTGGTAAAAATGAACAGCACGCTTGCAGTGGAATATCACATTCCTGCAAAACTTAGAGAAAAAACAAAGCAGAGTTTTGTTCCTATTGATATAGTTTATATGCGTAATGATTCTTTTTAGTAATTTAATTGTGCTTTTGATATTCTCTTAAAATTTAGGACAACTGCCCAAGAGTGTACAACCCTGCCCAGTATGACGCAGACAGAGATGACATTGGCGACCGCTGTGACAACTGTGTGTTCGAGGCCAATACAGACCAAACGGACACTGACAACAATGGCGAGGGTGATGCCTGTGCTGTTGACATTGATGGTGATGGTAAGTGTTTTTTTTACCGATTTCCATCAAAGTTATTTCTAAATGCCTTTCCTTAGTCTTAAACAAGCATTTGCATAGTCCTGTAAACTAAAATAAGTGTGTCTCAACAGGCATTCTGAACGAGAACGACAACTGCCCATATGTTTACAACGTGGACCAGAGAGATACTGACAGGGACGGGGTGGGAGATCATTGTGACAACTGCCCTCTGGAGCACAACCCCGATCAGGTAACGTCAGATCTCATCTGTCCATTACAAACCAATTCTGGGTAACAGAGATCGATGTTTCATGCAACTATGTAGAAGTTACTGCTTTAATGACAGAGAGTAATGTGATGTCTTTGAGGGAAAATAGTGCACTGCTCCATATCTCTTTATTCATCCAGCTTTGGAACAAATATGAATGTGTAATTTTGCTGAGTGTGCAAGGACAGTGGACACTTGTCTGAAAGGACATTTCTTGCATACCTGAGAACAAGGGGCTACATTTAAATCAGCAGCACCTCTCACATTGAAGAACAGTGAAGGGAGTTATTTGAAGTGAGGACAAGGGTCTTACAGTGTGAGCAGGAAATCTCATCATAAAGGAATTCTGTTCTCCTGCAGTTCGACTCTGACTCAGATCGCATAGGAGACAAGTGCGACAACAACCAGGACATTGACGAGGACGGACACCAGAACAACTTGGACAACTGCCCCTACATACCCAACGCCAACCAGGCCGACCACGACAAGGATGGCAAGGGTGACGCCTGCGACCATGACGACGACAACGACGGCATTCCCGATGAAAAGGACAACTGTAGGCTGGCATTTAACCCTGATCAGCTGGACTCTGATGGTGAGTCAGTTGTCCAATGTTGTGTCATATGTGGTCTTTTGAAACATTGGTGCCTTCTACCTAAAAAATAGTGCATCAGTTAATTGGGTTTAGTTTTGTTTCTCCTTGTCCGTCTTTGTAATTTCCTTATTCCATGTTTTCCTCTCAGGCAATGGCCGTGGTGATGTGTGTAAAGACGATTTTGACCAAGACAATGTTCTGGACATCCACGACGTGTGCCCGGAGAACTTTGCCATCAGTGAAACAGACTTCCGCAGATTCCAAATGGTTCCTCTGGACCCCAAGGGCACCTCCCAGATTGACCCCAACTGGGTGGTCCGGCATCAGGGCAAGGAGTTGGTGCAGACTGTCAACTGCGATCCCGGCATTGCTGTTGGTACGTAACACACACAGATAGATATCTTGCTGCATGGATATAAAGTGATTGCGAACCGCTGCTAAACCATCTCTTCTCTTAATTCAGGTTTCGATGAGTTCAGCGCGGTGGACTTCAGCGGAACGTTCTTCGTCAACACGGACAGAGATGACGACTACGCTGGTTTCGTATTTGGCTACCAGTCCAGCTCACGCTTCTACACAGTGATGTGGAAACAGATCACACAGACTTACTGGTCCGTCACACCCACAAAAGCTCAAGGCTACTCAGGCCTGTCAATCAAAGTGGTAAACTCCACCACTGGGCCCGGTGAGCATCTGAGGAACGCCCTGTGGCACACCGGAGACACCGCAGGACAGGTGAGAGTAGATTCATTGATTCAGGGTTGGAGACATCATTCAACACATTGTTTGACACTTTTTTCATTCTAACCATTGCAATTCTTTCTGTTAAGGTGCGCACTCTGTGGCACGACCCCAAGAACATTGGCTGGAAGGACTTCACTGCCTACAGATGGCATCTGACCCACAGACCCAAGACTGGACTTATTAGGTAAGTTCAAAACCTCAGACGCATGCCCTTTCATTCCACTACAAAAATCTGCATAATTTATATCGCAGTAGCAATGAGCTCATGTGATTACGTCTTGTTTTTTAGAGTGGTCATGTATGAAGGCAAGAGAATCATGGCTGATTCTGGAAACATCTACGACACGACGTACGCTGGTGGGCGGCTAGGCTTGTACGTCTTCTCTCAGGAGATGGTTTACTTCTCAGATCTCAAATACGAATGCAGAGGTAAGCACAAAACAATAACTTGATATCTCAAAAAGAATGGCTCCATCACCTTAGACTTTATTTGTAACGTGTTTTCCCTCTATCATTTCTTTCAGACACATAATTGGACCACAGAGCCTTCTAGCAGAATGTTCGTCAGTATGAATATATATATAATACAAGACCTGGATCGACATCTCTTTAACTTTTTTCTCTTGAGAACTGCACATTGGAGGAATGACGAGCAAGTGAGTTAATGTGAGGTAAACTGACCTCAGGACATTAAGCCAAATGAAATTTGAATGACAATTCTCCACCAAACTCAAATTGTGGGCGCAGCTCTGCTCAGAAGAAATTGGCCCTCTCACTTTGTTGCTCTGATCTGCATTTTATTGCTTTTGCACACATGAACTGTTGGCGGTATTCCTCTGTGGACGAGGGACCAAAGGGAAGAGTGTTCCATGTTTTTAAATATTATTTTTGAGTTTAATAGACATCTGCTGTGGACTGTTCAGTATGAAGAAAGCAGTAGGAGAACTTTTCGTAGGCTGGGGTAGATATACCCCTTGAAGGAACTGATGAGGGACCATGGACAGTATGGACTGACTGTTACTATCAAAGAGAGTGAATGTTGTTTGTGTGTTTGTGCATGTGTGCCACCCAACAAGCATAGTTATGAAGACAACCCCATTGTTTTTTTTCACTTAGATTTTTTTTTAACGACCCCCACTCCCACGCAGACCTGTACACACGAGGTCTCGTATATAGCCAAGGCTTAGGGCTGGCCCAAATCATTTAAATATCTTCTCAGGAAAGAGCACTAGAAGAAACGAGGAGAGCACAAAATTCAGGACAGCACAGGGCCCCGAAGCAGGTGCACTTTAACAATGCTTTGGAACAGTAATTATTAGCAAATATTATGTTGATGTCTAATCTTTACTGAATGTGTCAAGTGACGTAAACAGCGAGGGCCAGTCTATTCCCATCTCGAGTAAACCATTGTTAGTATGGCTGTTTGTATGTACTTAGTCATCATAGAGGCTTTAATTCTCTCTCATCTCTACATTTTAACGATTTGCCCCAATTTATTCCAATTTACTGAAATCAAAATGCGCAAATGGAAAGATAAAGCATTGACCTGTTTTTTGACCAAAACAGTAAAAGTAAAGATCACTTACAGTATCTCTAAATATCCATACAGTGTGCATGACTGGTGTGCCTGAGCTTTTGTGTATAGGCCTTCATTTCTGACAAGGGAAAATCAAAGGAAACCCTTATGTACAAATATTACCTCATTAATTATTTTTGTATTGAGGCCAGCAATGCACAAGAATCAGTAGTCTTAGCATCAGAGTATAAATTGGTTGGCTTCTTTCTTTTTTTTAAGCAAGATTTTAGTATCATTTTTATGCTGTATATAAGATATTTTTGTAGAAGCCCAAACAGGAACGTAAAGGATTAAAGAAATGTTATCTGGACTATGTTTTGCTACATGTATTTCCTGTGCATTTGTTTTGATAAATTATTATGTTTGTTTTATGTTGAGGTTATTTCATTTGTGTAGATATATGCTATTTAAATAATTTATCTAGAAGCGTAGCCTCATATGGAAGCGTTTCTGTCTGTATAAACTTATTTGCACACTGACATGAGGATGTCTTTGTTATTTTGTATGTCTTTTTTAATATTAGTGAAGCTTTTCTATAAACTTTGTACTATAGTTTCTACCCAAAGTGCTGTTTATACTCCTACCTGGTATTTTGTAATGCCAAGTGAACAATAAACATTTTGAAAAAGTATCTTGGTCGGTTGGTGTCTTTTTGGGGCAAACAAACAGTTCAGTAGTCTCAAGACTCCTTTCTCAATGATAATCGGACGTCATATCTACTCTGATTGAGGTCTTCTCCCTAGAAAAGAAAAGAAAAGGAACTGAGCCAATGCGGTGTCAAGCGACAGGAATCCATTATTTAAGTCTGTTTAAGCCTTGGAGAAAGGGAGTATCCTTGGGAGTCAACAGCAGGAAAACTCAACATGAAATATAACTACCCCTTCAAACATCAAAACTCCACAAGACGTTTTGCATTCTAGATAAATTAATTCTCTTTGGGCACATAAATTTAAGGCTGTGGTCCACTCTTGCCAGCAAGAATGTGCATTAAAATTCCACAGTGTCATAAAAATGTCTTAATAAAACTTATTCCAAGGTATCCGTAGCCGTGGTGCGGCCAGTTCATCACCAGCAAGCAGGATTCAGACTGCTAATTTAGATGTTTCACATGGTCTGAAAGAGCTGTAATCTAAGGCACCAGTGAGGGTCGTGCCAGAAAACCCAGACAGTCCCAGCATGCCGCAGGTCTCTTTACATTAGAAGTGACCTCATTCTTACCACATTGAGCTCACTGTGTTTCCATTACTCCAAATGAGCGGCATATCTTCCCTACTGAAGATCTATTGGTTCAACATCACAAATGGTGTTTGTAAAACAGACAAAAATGATACATATGCTGAATGTGAATCTATGAACTGATCACAAATGTGTGATATAAGTCGATAGTCTAGTGTTTGCGTGTGCTCTATTGGACCTGTAATGATCCCCGGGCAGATAATGCTGCAGGTTTCACTGATAGCAGGCTCTCAGCTTGACCTTGGAGGCTCACCTGGACGGCGTGTTTTCAGCCCAGAGGAATGTGACCGCCGAGAGCAGCCAGGTGCAGACTTGCTACTCACAGAGTGAAAGCAGGAGCAAATAGGAACCGTGTCAACAGCTCAGAAATCTCCCAAACAAACCAAAAGTCGTCTTTCTCAAAGCTGGCCATCTTTTGTTAGTGGAATGCCGTTTTTATTTCGATGAAAATGAAGCTGGTAAGAGGTGACACAGGGTCCAGTTTCAGAAGATCCTTATAATCTGACCCACTCTTAAGCAGATCACCGATAGAGGCAGGAATGACAGGAACGCTAAAGTGGATCTGACTTTCACTCTTGTGGAGCACACTTCACCCCTGTGTCCTCATTAACAGCCACACATTACTAACAGAGAAATTATATATATTTCATAAGAGAGGAATTAAAGTAAACACAAAATAGTGTTCAGACTTCACCCCTTGGACCAGCTGCTATCAGCTGAGTGTTTATGTGCATCAGTAGAACATTCTGCGGCCACCGTACCCGCTTATTACATTTAATGGCAGTCATTTTCTGTTCTCATCTTTAATACTTAGGTTTATACAAAGGGTGGCCCTGCTGCTCTGTTTCCTCATGCAGGGCCATTAACACAAATAAAAACAATGGGATGCAATCCTGCTGCAGACTGAAAACAATGAGACCAATTAAGATACAAAATAGCAGTTTCTCAGGACGGAAGTAACAAATTACATTTACTCTCCTTACACTAACAACGTAGACTTTGTGTACTTGTACTTTAAATATCGGTAATATTACTTTTATTTAATAGGCTACCATTTATTATCATAACCATTCGTATTAGTTTGTTGCACTTATTGTATTCGTATTAGTTTGTTTCTGTACTTTTGCTCTGGTTTATGCTCTTAGATGCTTGTTTAAGAAAGGAGATGCACTTATGACTTCTGGTGACTAGTAGTTCTCTTGAATCCCTATGTTGAATACACTTATTGTAAGTCGCTTTGGATAAAAGCGACTTTCTGTAATGTAATGTAATGTAATGTAATGTATCACAGGTATTGTACTTTGCTACATTTCATCCATTGCAGAGGAAAAACAGGAGCCAGATGAAAGGTCAGCCTGATGAACTGTGTGAGAATGGAACAGCAGAAACGCATCAATCTGCAGCTGGAGCAGAGAAGAAGCTGCAGGTGAAGCTGCACGTGCAGAGTGGTGTCACCCCGGAAATCATTTGTCTCCGCGTGCGTTCACGGGCCGGGACCAGCACGTTCTGCACCATGGATGTAAGATTCACAGATGGGCTGTGGTTATCATTAACATTACAGTGCCTCCACATAGTAACACATGCTGCATATATATATATATTAATGACACGCGCACGATGCTCGTGAACTAGCTGGCTAACATGTTAAATGCTAACGAGCTCGTGCGGATCCCCCAGCGGTGACCTGTGCCGATTGGACTGGTTAAACTGGGACCAGAGGGGCCGATTGGACTGGTTAAACTGGGACCAGAGGGGCGATTGGACTGGTTAAACTGGGACAGATATGCTGAGTGGACTGGTTGTATTAAGCTGAGTGGAGAAGACTTTCGAGGACTTCGCAGTGCCATATAGATATGTGAGTACAACAACAACAACAACAACACACAGCTGATCTCTCCGACGTCAACAATCACTTCGTTGCCTAGCAACGTAGTGACGTGTGCAGCCTCTTATTTTGCTTGTGTGTCTTGATGCACCCAATTTGATATTGTTAGTGAAATTATTTTTACTTTTACTTAAGTACATTTTTACACAAGTACTTTTACTTTTCATCAAGTCAAAGGTATTTAAAGTAATAGTACTTTTGGACTATAATATTCTACTAGTCTTTCAACCTCTTGCCAAAAGTTAGAAATACAGCTTTTCTTCACATACTGACATCTACATAAATAGAAAACGTCTATTGTGATAGGGTTGGCTATATTCTGGTTATTCAATATGTTTACATCCAGTAATTTGTCTCTCACAATCCCACTAGTAGCCTACTGGTGAAATCACATTGCATCTTGATAGGCGTTATGATAGCAGGGCTTCAGATGGATCGAGTATGTCTTGGGGTCTCATGTTGTTGTGTCATCCGACTCAAGATCCTGGATCCCGCTCCCCGTCACCTCGCAGTCCTCCAGCAGACTGAGTAACTGCTCCTCAGTGAGGTCTGGTGGCCCATTCTGCAGGAAGACACAAATATAATGCATGTCTGATTTAAGAAACATATCTATGATTTTAGACCATAGGGTCAAATAAAAACAATGTCAAGAATCTGTTCACAAAGAAGCCTTTTACAACCAATCATGTACAGTAAACCTCTGGCAGCATCGAGGTCACATGGCCCTTTTATTACAGAAGTAACGACAGAATATTTATCAGCGTATCAGCCCCTTCCAGAAAGTCTTGTTCCCATTATGAACATCCTTTATTTGTCTTAAAACTCAGTTCTTGATAATGTGTTGAATGAATGCATGAACTGTGACGACAGTGGCTGTTCATAATAATACTGCGCTCCTTCCCTGGGCCTAGTTGGAAGTCGTCCGGGGAAAAACACCTCCAGTTAGACATAACTGTTGTTTTTCTACTGACAAGTCAGACCCCTCACAGGCAGCCTTCTGGAAGTGCATGTGAGTTCAAGGAGAGAAGCCAACCTTCTTTAAGTAGGTCAGGAGGCAAAGGGTTCAGAATTTGAATACATGTCAATACTTATTCATGGAAGTGATGTTTTACCTGGCAGCTGCAACTCATTTCTGATTTCATATTCCTATTGACAATGTAGACATTTAATAACTTTATCATAATAATAAGGTGAGGCATGACTTATTTAGCTAAGCACAAGTGCTCACAGACAGTTGCCATCTAGTCATGTAAGAATGATGTACTTTGTGTAGACAGCTGTAACAACCCAACAGTCAATTTGTTCCAATAATATCAACTCATTGCCTTCAGTGACATTAGCAGTATGCCAGACACGTGTCCAGTAAAGCCAGGCCTTAATCTCTGAGTCAAAAAGTAAGCTAATCATTGTCGTTCTTCTTTTCGCATGTGCACTTTTGTTTCTAGCTGTCATCACACACCGAACAGAATGTCCCTGGCCTTAAATCAGAGATGAAATTCTAATGCCAGACAGGGCAGAAAGTATTCATTCTTTTGGCAGCAGATCAAGCTATAAAGGCAACACTGACATGTCATCAATTTATAAAGTTTGAATAGTTTTAGTAAGTCCAATGTCCTCTATCTGTTTTGGTCTTCATCGATTCCAGAGGGAAACATCTGGCTCCTGTTGTTGTTTACCAGCAAATCACTAACTTTGTGTTTGTTGCAGGCAGGTAGGACGGACCACTGATTGTTTTTCAGAGCCTCTTTCCTGAAAACATCTGCCTGCTGTGAATCTGTGTTAGATTAGCACCAAGACACAAAGCATGAGGAATCCGCCAGCTTTGTCTTTTTTTGTACATATTAAACAAACAAGACACAATGTGCTAAATCGTGAACTTTAGAGGAGCTGGTTGTTGCATTTTATTACCTTTGGACAGACTCAGGCTAGCGGTGTACCATTAGACTTCATGCTAAACTTCAATAAGCTGTAGCTTAATAGTGGTATTGAAGTGTATTTCCCATAATGTCAAATTGTTAATGTAATATAAAAGTATTCATTAGTGCAGTTATCAGATCCACAGACACAAGTTCAAAAACAACCCTGCATTTAGCCTGGCACCACACTGGCCATACAGTTTTGTTTTTTTTACCTCTTCCACAAATCACTCGAGACAAAAATCACATTCCTGTGTCTCATCTATCCCCATTAGTTGAAGCTAATACTCTTCATCGATCATCTGTATTCCTCTTCAGACCAGACCACCCTCTGAGACTCGCCAGGACCCAGTCGCTGATAGATATCTCTACCAGACAAATCCTGTCCATGTTCAAAGTCCTCCAGAATGTAACGACAGACATCGTTTAGGTCGTGACAGGTTGGGCCATGTTACTCATTCATGACCCCTGCAATTACTAAGGAGTTAAAAAGTCTTCTCCTTCCAATGGACAGGAGACCACAGGCACCATGGACACATTCCAGCCTCAATGCGCTGCATGTTTTTTTTCCTTGACATGCATGTAGCAAGAAATGGCCCTTTGCTTGTAGACTTGACCTTCACCTCTAAAATGGTGAAAGGGGACAAGAAAAAAAAATCCTATATCCATGGTTTGTGCATCCACTAGTAGCACACTTAGTGACATTGTGGGTTCACTAAGCTTACCTTCCAGGTTTATTCTGTGTTTTTATAATAGGTAAAACTGACACCCACCCACAGAAAAAAAAAAAAAGATTTGCTTGGAACTGTATCATAAATTTCTACAAACATAAGTGAGCCATTACTTTCAACTTCAAATGTATGGCACAAAAAAAACCACAACACTGGTCAATTACAGGCCTGTCAGTGTTTGAGTGCTTAAGGGGCAATAAAAAAGTGCCCCACTGGCTGGAGTATTAATGGCCAGGAATACCTTTAACCAGTACCAGCCGGTTAGATGGGAACTACAAGTTAAACTTTCCAACAGAGAGGAGGGAAAAAAAGAGATGTAGGAAAGAAAGTGTTTTTTTATGGCTGTGACAAAATGCTGTGACTCTTTCAAAGTGGTTGACCTCAGTTGCACTTAATAGTAGGGAGGCCAAGGGTGTCTGTGGGTGTCAGATAGGAGTTTTCCTGACAGTCATCTTTCCAGTCGACACCACATCCATTTCAGTAAACAGCAAAGTTAAGCGGTGCAAATACAGAACGGCCGTCCAAAGAAATACACATTGAGTTGCTTCCGGTGAGTACCCACAGTTGGTTATCACTGAGACAGGAACAACAATTTTGAACCTGGTTGTAAGTCTGTCAACCCAGCATCATCATCAGACCAATTCCACAAGGAAATGTATGTATAGAGCAGGAAAAGATAAAACCTTTATCGGAACTGGACAAGCTTCTGTTTTTAAGCAGCCTTGAGTGTCTTTAGTGAGAGCAACACACTGTGAGAGAAAATGTCAATACATACACATTTGTATTTTTTCAGTGGTAACCGTTGCCGACTCCAAGTCAAGGGAAGTGTGAAGCAGTGTGAGCTGCTACACTTGAGGCTGTTTTTTCAGTTATTCCCAAACAAACATCCTCTGGCTTAAACATGTGAAATACAAGCTGGAGGTGTAGAATCTATAGACTGATGTACCGCTGGCAATTCCTACTGGCCTTTGACAGCTTTATGGAAAGACGGAACACTATAGCCTATGTTATGATGACACTGAATAACTGAACACATACTGAGAAATAAATATAAATGGAAGAATGAAATAAACAGAAAGGAGACCATACATATTTATGAGGATAACAATGTTCTGTTTTATAATCACCTTTTTGTTAAAGTGCATTCAAACACACATTTCTCCCCCTACAGTGATGTTTCTCACTCACTGCCCGCACTGCTTCCCTGATGCTCAGAGAGTTGTTGTGAACATTTTTGATTGATTCGAGATGGAACAACAAAGCATCAATGAGGAAATGGCTTTGACGTGGCTGCTCATGAACCCGACACTTATTTATTTTAATTATCTTATTCCACCCATGAGTGATTCCACAAATGATAAGAACAGCCTTCGCTGCAGGCTAATCGGCTGTCGACTGGCTCATCACTATAGTCAGGAAGTCTTGGCAAAGACGAAGTTAGAGTCAAATAAATCCCCAAGCCCAAGATGTCTGGAGGTTATTGTCAGAATGCCAATATCAAAGCTCCAGACATCTCATACTGGTCCCTGTGCTCTTGCTTTCCCACCTGCTATCCAGACCCAGCAGGCTTATTCTGTCAGCCTCAGTCTGACCTATAGCCATGTGCAGATAAAGTAAGCGTAAGGGAAAACCTCTGTAACTTCCCTGTTTAGCAACTCTTTACAGTGTATTCATTTTTACTTTGTACTGTGCCATTTGTCACTCCAGTCCTCTCCCTTGTGAATCTGAATTTCCCCAATAGTGACGGGGAGTTCAGTGTGTTGTCTGCCCTCCAGACAGGAGGAGTCCAGTTCCTCTCCCAAAAAACAATGGCAGGGTGGGCAAACCTCCAACCTTTGGTAAAAGATCAAGGTTCCTGCTCACAGTCCCGCATCATTTTCCCACCCGGTGGTGAATCTGACAAAGCCAGAACTGTTCAGCCCTCCAGCTATTTGTCCTGCAGTGGACCACCACCCCTGTACAGCTCACTGTTGGCTCCTGTACACACAGGGTGTAGGACCGGTTTACCACAAGCGTGGGCCGCTCAGCTTTCAAGGTCACCGACATCAGTCACATACCTCAGCTTTGTCGGCCAAAAACTCATGAGCCAGTTCTCCACTAACGGAGGGAGGAATTCTGTATTGTGTTCTCCCCATTCAGATGTTGAGCCCGCAAGCTGGCAATACATTCTGCTGTAGCACACTGTTGACACCGAATGCATCGAGGTTAGCAGACAAAAACAAGTTTGTCAAATGTCAGATAATGTGGATAATATAGATAATAATTTGCCCCAGAGACTTTCTGAGGTAACTCATTAATGTCAATCTATATAAGTAGTTTCTGGCTGAATCCCAATAGCCTCATTTTACCCCGTCATTTCACACACGGCACCTTCCATATGAAGCCTACTGTATGAATGAAAATATTGTGCATGTGACTTACACTTTGCTCTTGTTGTTGTGACTGCGCTGTTAAATGAAGCCTGACAAGAAATGCAGTTGTCCATTTTTAGGTGATTTACAGCTTTAGCTCAGGCAATATTACTTCATAGCTGTTCAAACTAGGCAATTTACTTCCCATTTCTGAGTAAAAGCTAATTGGCCTAGAATGCTATCTTCCACTTTTGGAGTGGAATCTAAACTTAATAGCAGAACATTTTGTAAATTGTCATCCTAAATTGCTGATGGCTAACAACTGTTGAAAAGGGGGGATGTTTTTTTCCAGGGCTTGTTGACTACACAGAGCTATGATGAATCTAAATAAAAAGCATTTATCGCCTTTTTGAAAAAATTGAAAAAACTAACGGCTAATATATTTTTTAAGGAGAGGTTTAACAACAGCACTTTTGATGGAGTGGTTTACAACGACCAATGCACATATCTCAAATGCCATCTTTTATAACAAAAAACATCTATGGCCATGAGTGGGGAAACCGCTTAGTCTTTCATTAGAAATGGTGACACAGGAAAAGGAGAATCAACTATGGATAACCCTTTTTGTAAAACTGTCTCTGTTTCAGGAGATCATAAAGTGTAAAATGAGAGCAGACAGTGTAACAAGCTAAAAACTAACAGCCAGCAGCCATGGAAGGAATGAAGAGTAGAGAGTGGCTGAGAGAAAGAATCACTTTTCTGGCAAAGCTGACCAGCCTCCTGTGGAAGAAGTGTTGTGAAACTGCAGTGTTGGCACAACTTAACCTCACAGCTTCAGGCCAACTTTGACCTATCACGGTGGGGTTTATGGTTCTCACATTGCTAAGAGATTTTTGAAGAAGTCAGATCAACAATTGAAAACTAAATACTTTCTATTCCCCATTTGTTAGTCTAGGGAATCCTTTCTAACATTAAAAAGAGTGTATGATTAATGATGTCGGCCTGATTAGATCAAGATTTCCCTGCAGGAACCATCCAGTCTTACTGTAAATGTTGGGATTGTCCTTCCTTTTGCAGTTGATCCAGGAATGCAGCCAAATGAGGTTGCAGGATAACTCGCACCGGATCAGCTGTTGAGTTCACAGATTTAGCTTTAACAATTGAAAATAACCCTGCTGAACTCTTCTTTCTGGATTTTTTACTGTAGTTCTATGTGTCATTTACAGAGAACAATTAATCGATACAATACAATCATACCAGTAATACCTTTCTCTAGAAGAAAGGCAGGACCTTTCTGCACAGGCAAATATTATTAATGGCGAGAGAAAAAGATGAAAAAATGGAAAAAGAAAGCTAAGAGAAGAGATACTTTGGCAGAGGGATACATTTTGCTGGAATGGAGGTTTTGTTTGGATAGAGAGAAAGGAGAAGCAGAGATGACGCACGCAATTACAAGTCACAGATCTCAATCCGACACAAGACAGCTTTTGTTTAAATAAATCACTGTTAAAAGGTAAATCAGGTAGATCTCTAGACAAACATTTAAATTCTTAATTTCACACTCTGGAATCAATCAAACTGAAGCAGAGCAGAGAATCTGTGGTCACCGCTATAATGTATGAGACTTACATTGAACATTTTCAGCCTTTATAAAGGTGCTGCACTCCCACAGCAGGCCAGACTTAACACTGAGCAGCAAACTTCCAATTCAAAGGGAAAACATAAGACCCAATCCATCCTGGTAGAGTTTTTCTATTTTGTACTTGTCAACACTTTTAGTTTAGCTTTCTTCTCTGGAATTCAGGATTTATGTTTTAACTCCTCACATCATCATTAAAAAGGTTTGATACACCAGAAACAAATAGTATTATCTGGACCACAGTATCACAAGATTATATACAAGCATATTTTATTTGGACTGGATTTTCTAAATCTTTTTTAAGTTTTCTAGAAAGGAAGAAGATAAAAAAAATCGTTAAAAATGATGATCTAATACTTTAATAGTTTTAGTATTTGTAGCATTTGGAGTAACTTTAAGTTAACTGTGCAATTCAACACAAAAACTCATCTATTCACAAACAAATCTCTTCTTGGTTATCATGCTCATATGACACCAGATAACTATGCACAAAGCCTGCACAGTTGGTTCACACTTCAGGTGCGAAAAGACTGCGAGAAGACATTTGAGTTACGGATGTGACACAAATCAACTTAATGAGTTCACTGGAGCTGTGTGAAACTGTTCAAGAATGCCCTCCTGGACAAATTCCGTTCAAATAAATCTTTTCCAACCACAAAACAAGCCCGGTGGCACTAAGCATATACACAGTGAGTGTGCTGTTTACATTGCCGTCACTCGCTGGGTTCAATCATTTAGTGACCGTAAAATGTAGTGAGACACCGCTATATACAAAGAGTGTCTACCATAAGTTAAGAGACTGGTGGTTTTGATGTTTTGTGATCATAATGAGATATATGTTTCCTCAAACAGAGCTTGGCTTAATGAGCCAAGAATTCCATTTGTGTCTCCTTAATTAACACCATGCCATGCAACTTTAAGGTTGCATGGCATGGTGCCTTGTTTGATGTAAGGGTGTGGCTGCCACTTAATGTTTTTATTACTTCGCCATTTGTCAGCATCTTTATCTTAGAATTAGGCATGTATGCATTATGTTGTGGTTCATCAATGAGAGAACTGATGTGTCTGTAAATTTAAGTTAACACATTTAAATCAAAACCAGCGCTGTGAAGAAGCAAACAGGTATTTTGTTGACTGGGACAAGCTACCCCATTCGAACAATAACAAAGGCAAACCACTAAATCTATCTCGAATGTTTTCTTTTTCTTTCCCACAAAATATAAAGTCATAAATGTCACAGAAATCAGAAATCCGAACTATCCACCTTTTGTTCTCGAGACATTCTTGTGTTGTACCTTTAGCTACAGGGTTTGGGCAAAGAAGGACACTTCTGGGGTTGTAACTCTGCAGTGGCTCCTAAAACCAGACAGAGCTCAATGGTTTCTAGGGAACACTGTGGAGGGTGGACATCAATCTAAGCCAAGAATGCTTTAAAGCAATGAAATGACCGTCCTTGCCCTTGAATCAAACCCATTTACAAAGCAAAGCAGAGGAAGATATCTAACTCCTCTCTTAAAACAAACGTAAATCAAGATTTGATACACAACTGTTAAGTTAATATGTTAGCAGGGCTCAAAACTAACTTTTAAAAGTGGCCTCAGCTTTTGGTCCTCAAAACCGAAAATATAGTTGCCATTTTTAGTCACCTTATATTTTTTGTAATTAAGATACTATGCAGTTATATGTGGGCCTAATAATGAATATGTAACATAAGAAATAAAAAAAGCTACAGTAACCAAACAAAATGCTTTGTTGTTTGTTTAATCTCATACTTTAATGTGAATCTTGAGTGTTAAAGTGTTTACCCTCAATTCCTTGTATACAAAATACCAGTAGTGCAGCTGTTGACATGGCTGTTCATTATAGACGCCTAAACAGTGAATCCAGCAAGTCACTGGTTGCTTGTTCATAATTTCTCTCCCTTTCAAAGTTAGTTTTTTGGGACTTTTATGCTGATTCCCACCACAGATCCATTGGTCCTTTTGGATTGTGGTTGCCTCAAGTGACAACAACATCAGCTTGTCCATCATCTCTACTTTATGAGATGACCTTTAGTCTGTCTTGATTCTGCTTAGGCAGCCAAATCCACTCCCACACACTGCTGAAGAGACTCGGGTGCACGTTTTGCTGTGTGCTGTCCCTATTCTTTTATAGGTTAAAACGTTATTGCCACTGATGGCAACCAAAGGGCAAGCTTTGGCTGCTCATATATCAAAATAGTTGCCAATGGCAACCTGGCAACACTTAAAGTCCGGCCCTGGCTAGGGATACAAAGAGAGAAGAAAAATGGAGAAAAAGAGGAAAAATATGGGCCTGCAGAGACACGAGTAATGCATGAGATTTCATTGTCCCCTTGTGAGAATGACAGAATGAGCTGTGCACTTGTAATAATTTGTCACACATGTGTCTGCGCATAGAAGCATTGAGGAGTGTTATAATGCACACAGACAGTGTTGGGATGCAAGTAGTTGTGTGAATTTGAGCATGTGTTTGTGTGTGTGTGTCTGTGTGCGTGTGTGAGAACAAATGTAGCTGCTTTGAACTCACAGTCATCTCCTGGCCTTGGTTCAGGATCTCCAGCTGCTGTTGGATCTCTTGGAGGCGCCTCTCCTGCCCTCTCCTCTCCTTTATATCCTGCAGGACCTTCTCTCCTGGCTGCAGGTCCCCGTAACACTTCCAACCAACCTCTGAGCCACGGCCCTGACACACAACAGACACAGCGAGCAAACATCTCATCTCACGTGTTTGGGTTCTCTCCTAGAGCTGCCATCGCAGCTTATGGCTTTCACTAGGAAACATTTAAAAAGGGCTCAAAATCACATCAACAGTTCATCACAATCAATTTCAGTGAGGGTTTTCCATTCGTCCAAGACTCTTGAGTTACAGTATGCCTATGTCTGTTAAAATGTCATCATTGTTTTCTGTTCTAAAGTGTATAGATGAAAACCAATCTTTCTTACTTGCTTTTCTAAGCACAGAGCACATTATCAGACCAGAGAAAGCCCAATACCTCACAGCTACAGTCCACATGGGGCCCCAACATAAATCACACATTTATAGCAAACATGTGCGCTGGGTTGACACAATGGACTTCAAGCTGCATCCAAGGCAAACTTTGAAAATGGGTCAGGAGGAAACGGGAGAGTCACGCCTGGAGGACCATCCTCAGCTTGTCTATCTGACCACAGGATGGATGTTTTTCATTTGGGCTCGACCACAGAAAAGACATCAAATTCAAATGACACATTTAGATGTCAGTTCAATCACAAATTATATAAAAAATAATGCTAGGCTACAATGGACCTGTCAGCGGTGTTTGACACGGTGAACCACCAGATCCTCCTCTCCACCCTCGAGGGGATGGGCGTCTCAGGCTCTGCACTCTCCCTGTTTGCATCCTACCTGACAGGTCGATCCTACCAGGTGACATGGAGGAGGGCCGTGTCGGAACCACGCATGCTGACTACGGGGGTTCCACAAGGTTCAGTTCTGGGCCCCCTTCTCTTCTCGCTCTACACAACATCTCTGGGTTCTGTTATTCGCTCGCATGACTTCTCTTACCATAGTTATGCCGATGACACCCAGCTGGTCTTGTCATTTCCCCCGGTGACACCCAGGTGGAGGCACGCATTGCTGCGTGCTTGGCTGACATCTCGAAGTGGATGGCGACACACCACCTGAAGCTCAACCTGGACAAAACCGAGCTACTGTTCCTCCCGGGGAAGGGTTGCCCGCACCGAGACCTGTCCATCACCATTGATGATGCCGTGGTGACGCCAACTCGGACTGTGAGGAATCTGGGTGTGACCCTGGACGACCAACTGTCGTTCTCAGCAAACATTGCATCGGTCACACGCTCCTGCAGATTCCTCCTCTACAACATCAGGAGGATTCGCCCCTTCCTCACTGACGAGACAGCGCAGGTGCTCATCCAGGCTCTGGTCATCTCCCGCCTGGACTACTGCAACTCACTACTTGCCGGAGCCCCGGCGTCGGCCATCAGACCTCTGGAGCTTGTCCAGAAAGCTGCAGCACGTCTGGTGTTCAATCGCCCCAAGTTCTCCCACACAACTTCCCTTCTCCGTTCTCTACACTGGCTCCCTGTAAGAGCTCACATCCAGTTTAAGACTCTGGTGCTAGCCTACAGGGCAGTGAAAGGAACAGCTCCTTCCTATCTCCAGGCCATGGTCAAGCCCTACACCCCCGCCCGACCACTTCGCTCTGCTGCCTCGGGGCGACTGGTTGCCCCGTCGCTCAGAGGTCCCTGCGGCCGATCGACCCGGTCACAGCTTTTTTCTGTCCTGGCCCCTCAGTGGTGGAATGAACTCCCCACTGACGTCAGGACAGCAGAGTCGCTGCCCATCTTTCGGCGCAGGCTGAAAACTCACCTCTTCATGAAGTACTACCCTGAGCCTTCCTCGTAGCACTTATTGCTTTCGTATTAGTTTGTTGCACTTATTGTATTCGTATCAGTTCGTTGCACTTATTGTATTCGTATTAGTTTGTTGCAATTATTGTTTTCGTAGTAATTTGCTTCTGCACTATACTTTTGCTCTGGTTTATGCTTTTAGATGCTTGTTTAAGAAAGGAGATGCACTTATGACTTCTGGTGACTAGTAGTTCTCTTGAATACCTATGTTGAATACACTTATTGTAAGTCGCTTTGGATAAAAGCATCTGCTAAATGACTGTAATGTAATGTACAATGGAGGGATAGCTTCTGCAGACGTAGTATGATGAACCGTAGGTGCCGAAAAGCGAGCATAATTGTGGCAAATCTCAAAAGATAAGTCAAACTGTACACATCATTCTCCACCCAACACATAATTCATTTATTTATGAGTATAAGGCAAAATTGAGAATACTGTCTCAACTGACCAGGGAGTGACCCATGGTACGGTCATATTTTGACCTCTAAAAATACAGATACTCTATAAAAGCACTAGCTAGGTCAAAAAAATTGTTGGGTCTGAGAGGATGTTGCCAACCGCAGGGCTGTTTTGCACCAAGTGGTTGAAATCTCCATCTCTCTTGGTTAGTCTGCATGCCAGGCGGGAGTATGTATGATCTAATAATGTTGAAATTTATAGATATTTCATAAATTGTTGACATCTCAATAGGGACTTGAATGGTAGGTTACCGGAGAAAGAAGGACACAGCAGAAATTGTGAACTCTAACTATAAGTTACTAAATCTATCTTGACAAATGTATTATAGGATGTAATCTTAGTTAAACCCTGGGTAGGAGGGGAGTTCAATTAAGCCACTATGTCGAGAAGAAGAATGAATGCCTCTGCCCTTGTTAATAAGAAAAACAGACATTCCTACTCAACTAATACCACGTTTTGCATTTACACCGATTTTAGGCCTAACTATGACATTATCTTGGCAAAAACAAGCAGATTTTTCCCAAATGTGTGTGGCCTCACCTACCAGTGCCCCATGCCTCCCTATAGGGAATAATGACAGCTTCTATCTGAAGCCTCTTTCAAGTGGTCGTTACTAGAGCCCTTCAGTTAAGACTCCCTCACCCAGACTACAAAAGCCAGGACCACGACTGGATCAGACTCATGTCATGCACCAGAGTGAGAAACGCGGCGTTCCAACCAGGAAAAATAAAAATTAAAGTCTAGCTTTTCCACCATCCTCACACCACTAAATGCATGTTTCAAAAAAGCCCAAATCTTTGGGAGAAACTGTTTATTTAATTTGGAAATGACAGCTGCCCTACTTTTTTTCAACTAGACTGCAAACTTTAAAATTGTCTGCAGGGTTTAACAACATGATACATAATAAAGCTATCAGTGAACACTTTTTAAAATGTATTTGGCATGCACAGTATGTCACATATTTCCTTATTAAACCAATTCACTGTGGCTAAATTAACACCCTATGACTTCTGGTTGGTGTAGGGGGAAAGTCCACAGTCTCTTTGAGACTGTGGACTTGATTTGAACCTATTTACTTCAAAGATAGATGGTCAAAGTACACGTCATCTTTTCTGGCTTTAACTTTCTCCTTACTGTATCTTTGCATTTGTTTTTTCTTTTTCTTTAGTTTATTCTTTGCTTAGTTACAACAGAGGAAAATCAAGCGCCCTTCAATTAGAGTATTCAGATTCTACAAGCTAAATCTGCAAAATAATGTTGTTTATTTCAATGGATAAAAACAAGACAAGGGCCCAATCCCAATGTCCACACTCAAAGACTTTGAGGGCGGTCCCACTGTCAAATCATCTAGTGCTTGGGGGCTCTCTCACATTTTGAGCCCTTTCTGCAAATTTTCTGTAAATTCGCATTTCTGTAGAATTGCCCGTGGGTAATTCCCTTTGCCTAAATTCATTGCGCTGTGAAGGGTTACCAGGGGAAGCCACGAGGCGATAACAAAAAGGTTAATCTAAGAGAACGGCATATTAGGGCTGGGCGAGTATTCAATACAATGATTTATTGTCTTTCATCTGTCATCTAAAATAATAGTAACAAGCACATACTAACTCAAATTCTCAGAAATCCTGAATTGCTAATAATTCTGTTTGTGTGAACACCTAAGTGTAGTTAACTGCTGCTTATTGTTTAATTTGAATTAGTTGCGTTCGTCATGGCTTGTTAGTTGGCTCACTTGTATTGTTTTGTACTGTGTGTTATTAACCGCTAACAGCTAACAGCTAACGGAACTACTAATACACACTGCTGTACCTCTCCAAAACTCCACAGCGGCTAAGCGTGCAGACAGCTTGGTGAGTTCAATTTTTTCTTTTGTAAGATTGTATGACTTTGTTTTAACGACTTTGAGCTGATTGCCCGCATACATTGATGCTTGTTTTTGAGTTTGAATTTTAGTGTGGTGTCAAGACGGGGGGGCTAGCTAATGGTGGATTGTATTCATTCAATCACACAATACAGCCTGGCAGAGATCTCTACTGAGTACACCTTTCTAGTAACAGCTGAGACTAATGGGAATGTCATTAGCTTTGCAGGTTTTTGGTTATAAACCAAAGTTTATTTTGACTTGGTGATAGTGCCAGTTGAAAAGTTGCAGGAGCACAAAAGTGACTATGAAGCATCCTCAGGGGGACATGAATGCCTGTAACAAAAAGATAAATTGCATGGCAATCCATCCAATAATCGATATTTCACCACAAATGTCAACCTCGTGGGGGCGCTGGAGATTAAGTCAGAGAATCACAAAAGTCAGTATGCTTCACTTTCTAGAAAACAAGAATATCTCGACAAAATGTACTGCCAATCCATCAAGTAGATGTGAGATATTTTACAGGATAAGTGGAACTTTGACCTGCTGGTAATGCTACACAAAAAGTCAGGTTATCACCAAATCTCTAAGAAGCCATTAGGATTTATTCTTAGGGCAACGTGAATGTCTCAAAATGTCATGGCAATCCACCTAATAGTTGTTGAGATTTTCAATTAAATTCAATTTATTTTGTATAGCCCAAAATTAAGCTTAAAGGTAAACAGCCTACAGCCACATTGCTAGCATGGCTAAAAACATTTAAACAAAGGAAAATCCTAGAATATCAGTGTCATTAGTTTGAATGCTTGACATTAAACACCAAGATAAACATATTTGATATTGTTGGCAACCTTATAAATCTGAAGATGAATGTGAACTTGCTTTGAAAACTGACAGCTGAAGATCGTATGTGTTAATGTGACACAGTGTTCAGTCTTTGTTTCAAAGAAGACTAATATAACGTTTTATTCGCAGTACTTTGTCCACAATGTTTCTAAATGTATTATTGATTAAGCAGTAATTATAACCCGTTTTGATAAATTTTCAATTGGGAAGGATAAACAATAGACAGTAGCCAGTCAAGTTGTAGTAATGATTCAGTTCTTGGAGAAGACTAAGGGAATAATGTTTCTTGACCTTAATATACTCCAGAGATTGTTTTAATACATTACGGTATTTGTGTTTCCTTTTCCTGGATTTTGTGAGAGCTTTAACTCAATATGAAGTTAGACTGAGTGACTTCCAAACAGAGAGGCGAGGGTTCAGCTTATCTGAACATCAGCAAAATGCTGGTAATGGGCCCTCCTCCTAGTAGCCACTTGACATGCTGTTGAAGATCTCCAACAACCACATCAGCTATCTGGGTCACAAGAGCGCTGGGAGGCCACAGAGATCTAGACTTTGTTTTCTTTCAGTATGAAAAACATGTCAAACATAATTATCTTTTTAAAAATATGTCAGCCAATTGATGAAATACCAAATGCCTAGCACTTTGATGCTGCATTAGTGTCATGGTTTGATATGAAGTGCAGCATTGTAAATATTACGCTGACTGCCAAATGTGCCTTGAATGCACAATGGATGTTAATTAAAACAAGAAAAGGGCCTTCGTGCATGATACGACAACGCCTAAAAAGTTGTCCTTGTTTCACCTTGTGGAACATATTTTGCTTTCCTACAATATGAAAAAAAGAACAATTTGCCAATTGCTGTGAGCAAAACCATCATTGGTAAATTATTTGTATCAGGTTACGTTAAAAAAGAATGCTTTTCACATTCATGAAGTGCTTATTGATATCATGTGATCAATTGTATGATTGCAATTGGAGGCAATACATTCCATTCAGTGGTTGTCATGGTGTGAAACAGCTGCAGCAGTTGATGGATGATCCGCTGTTGTGATAAGAAAAATTGCGGGGATTATAATATGGTTATTATTCCAAACCAACTTCGGATGCCTAATACTCAGAAATACTGAGTGTGCTGCATCTTGATGTTCCCATTAAAGGAACATATAATCATATCACGTCAATCATATGAGTTTAGTTAGCTAGTGGAGGGAGCCATTGAGATTGGTAGCTTGGATATTATTCAATGCTCCAATGGATTGCATCTGTGGTGCGATTTGCCAAATATAACAGCTGGATCCTCTCATGCGGACGTATTCTCAGAAGCATCAGGCAAACAAGACAAGAAAACAAGACATAAATATATATATCAACTTTGGGTACACTGCGTGCTGCTATGTGGATTTTATATACATGGCAATAGAGTGTGCCAGCCCACTATTTGCTTCAGGTTCCTTCTTACATTAGGTGTTTGGGGACCAAGAACCACTGGGTGAGCTTTATGATCTTTTTCACACACTCGATGACGAGTTTAACAGGAGGCAGCTAATCCAAGGATGTGTCAACAGTAAAATTATTAATGCTACTGCATACAAACAAACTAATTTGTACAACATGTGGTCTCTTCGTACCTTCCTAGAATTAGCTTAAATCAGAAATAGATTGATAAGTTGTCATTTAGGAAGGAAAATATAGACTCCTGGGCATTTTTTTCCACAATTCATCAAACTGCAGTTTATATTAGCATGCAGTAGCCACCAAATAGCTCATTGGCCTTGACTCTCGGGGCTTTATTATACTAAAAATATCTGCTGTGTGATACAAAGAGTTATTTAGTAATCTAATACAATCCAATACAACAGCCCTGCAATAATTCCCAGTATAACCGAGGTACATATTCAAATCTACGATATGCTGTATAGCAGTTAGTGGTAATGTAGTGTTGTTGTACTGCATTACTCTGAAAATCCACTCCAACTAAGATCTTGTGGATTTGTTTAGACTAACTGATTCATATTGACTGGAAAATACACGCGGGCAATCCTTTTTGTTAACAACCCTTGTCGACACATTGCAAAAGGAACAGCGCTGATAAGACGAAGCAGGAGACAGCCATACTGAAAATACTCTCTGTGTCGTTCAGAGCAGCACGCTCCCTTTCTTTCCCTCTGTTTCTCTCCCTCTGATTCTCTGTAAATCTCAAGTTTGGTAGGAGCTCTGCTTGTGCCACGTGGACCCAGGCTACCTGCCAAGGCCTGTCCACATGCCTTGCCACGAGCACTCCCTGTGAGAGCTCGGGAGAGAGCTGTTCGGAAGCTATTGCTGAGAGACTTTTGACTTCTCTCATTTTTCCGTATTCTCCGTCTCTCAGATATTTTGCCCAGCTATGACCTGCAGTCATCAGCCAAGTTCTCAGACAGAGGTGCCGTAACAGAAATGTCTGCCATACGTGTTATATACCTACCTGCTCGCTCACACCAGCAAGTTAATACAAATAGATCCTGCACCACTCACCTTGCTTAATCTAACTCTTGGCTTACTGTTAATTCCTCCTCCTGCCCCTACTGTTAAGTCAGACCTAAAATGTATCTACTACTGCTTCATAAGAGACAATGTGAGGGTTTGTATATCACCATCTTAAAAATGTCACAGATATGAAATTTGTTTGTGTCTGAGTCGTCTTTTCCTCCCCAAGAGTTCAGTTTTTTACATTAGTATTTTGGATCTGTATTAGATGACTTGGTGATGGCTGAACATTCCTGAAGTATTAGAAGATTCACTAGTGGATCATCTGGACTTTATACTTTTTTTTCATAACTAAGGGTGGTCTGGAGCTGTCATTTTTTCACAGATCAAAACCTCCTGGGCATGCTGAATGTGATTCTGGGTTAAAATATCCTCACCACCTGTGTGTTTTCAGTATCTTAGTGGAATCCAAAGAGCAATTCAAGGTCGACAAATGTTTGATCTGTTTGAAGTTTTCACTGCTTGGGTTGTGAAGGAAAATCTTGCATCTGTCAATGGCTTTCACTGAGACCTCCACCCAGCATCATGCCGCTAATATAATGTAATTTAAGTATTTGCCAAATAATTACAGGCAAAATACATTTGAAAAAAGCTCTTAAGAAGCAGACCATGTTAAGCATCTTTCTGCACTTCTTGTCCCCCAGTGACACCATGCTGTTTCAGGCACAGTATCTGACCGAAGTGTTTTTCAATGATGACAGATAATATATGGGGTGGTGAGCATAGCCAGTGCAATGCTCGATAGTATAGTTTGCCAGCTAACAGCTAGCCTGGCTGCGTCCGATAACAAGGAGCTTAAAAGTGTGTTCATACAGAGAACGTAGCACATTTTTGCCTTGCATCTTTCTCACTAATTTGCCTGCTTGACTGATTGCAGTTTGTGCCATCCCTGCAATCAGTCAAGCCATCCCCATTGCCCCAAAAAATGTGTAAGCTAATTGCATCTTTCCATTGACCACGCTACCTTAAGAAGTTGCTTCAAGCTCTGGCTGAACACACAGCTAGAGGTGCATTTAAGCAGATTGTTACTTTCCGACAGAGCCCAGCTAGCTGTTCCCCTGTTTACAGTATTTGTGCTAAGCCAACAAACTGCTGACAATGGCTTCATATTTACTGTACAGACATGAGAGTGGTATTGGTCTTCTCATCCAAATTTTGCCAAGAAAACAAATAAGCAAGTTTCCCATAATTTCCAACTTTTCCTTTAAAAACTGCAATGTATTCAAACAAAAACAACAGTGAGTTGCGATACTATTTTTAAATGTTTTAATGGACTTTAATGTGGATCATTGAGGAGATTGGTGACTATTTTAAGCATCATTTACTGTTAGCAGATGATTTTGTGACTGAATAATCCACTATGGTGCGTGATTATGAGTGGAACAGTCAAAAGTAAGATTGACTCTAAACCACTTAACACAACTGCCTCTGTGGGTAACACCAATGGGAGAGGCGTTTATAAAAAAGACAATAAACTGGGTGTCATGGGAATTATAGGGTGGAGAAGGGTGTGGAGTCTATTCTTTTTAGCCAAGTTAACCTTGTGAAAAACACCCAGCATGACATATGACAAACCTGACATCTTATTTTCTTCATGCAGCTGTTAAGACAAACTCCTGCAGGATATGATAGCCAAAAAGATTGCAAAGATGATTCTTATAAGCAAAAGATTAAAATTCTGACATTTCCATGTCTATTCTATTTACTGGCAAGTTGGTTACCATTGTGAAAAATGGAACCATACAAATGGAACATATTTCCAATATTTCAGTAGGGACTTGAACATGTTCCAGAGAGGACATATTCTTCCTTACTGCAGAGGATAAGATGTTTTGTTGTGTCTGCCTGCTGTCATCACTATTTAAGAGAAAAATATTACGTCTCTGACGTACGCCAAGATGTATACTACATGAATACTATCTGTATTTCATTATGAGTATGTTAAGGTCAGCAGGTATCCTTACTTTCTTTCATGTAGTCTGACACAGCTTACACTTGATGATATAAAATAAGAACTAACCCAAATTTGTGATGAATATAACGTGACCAAAGCTTTTCCACAGCTGTTTAATTATATGACCCGGACCCAATAAGATAAATTTGCAAAGTATCTGCTGACCGCATTGTGTCGGTCAAAAGGGCGTTTTCTGTCCAAAACTCTGCTCCCTCACTTAGCATTTGCTATAGTTAAAATCATGGGTGCTCATCAGCAACCACACAATGTGACTAAGTGACCTCATAGTCTTACATCAAAATAGAGCCAACCAATGCACAACAAAAAAACAGCTGGAGTTACTATGCAAACACAGAAGGATCTGATGCAATCAAATGCCGTGAGACAGTGACGGAAAACCATTTTGTACGATGCCATTCATTAATTTTCATTGTAACCACATTTAAGAGAATAGCCTATGTAATTCTGACACACACACATGTGCATACACACCCATGTCACCAAACACCCAACACCAGCTTATTCTCATGACAGAATCCCCCTCCTCTGGCTTCAAACTTTGGGTGGTGCAGGCATTACCACACAGTGGTACAGTAGGAGGGGTGTACTGTACATTAATCCTATGTGCCAACAGATGTTTTTAATGAAAGAAAGTCTATTTCGGCTCAAAGCCTGAGAAAATGGGAGAAAATTAAGAAATCTAAAGCAGCCAGGATGATGAGTGATACCGTGCTTTTACAAACATTAATTTCGTGGTTTATGGCTTTATGAGAGGGATTTTTCTGTGCCTTATCATTCAGTCAGTGCAAAAAAAATGTGCACCTGCCACTGCATTGACTTAAAGACATAGACAGAGAAAAAAGACAAATAGTTGGTCCCAGTATGCTTTATCGCTGAAAATGTCTAAAACCTAGAATCCACAGGTGAGCAAGACTGTTAAAGACATTTTCACCTGTCCTTAAATGTACAAAGTATGCTTTTGTACATTTTGGTAGAAAAATGTACTGCTGCTCTATTGCTATTGACTGCAATATGTGAGGTATATATAGTACATAGTAGTCTTAAATGTATATATAGTAAACCTTTCTGCATATATATCTCCAAATGAAAGGGAATGGCTTGTTCCTTTTCTGGAGCTGGCACTCCTCTACCTCTACCAGCTCTGTAATTAGGATCTGATGGGGGAGCTGAGTCTCCTCTGTGGCAGCTATCTCGGCTGGTGCCGGGCCTCACAAGACAGCATCCACCCTCACAGGCTCCAGCGAACAACACGCTAAGCCAGAAAGCCTAACACTAAGGTGACTGCACAGGAATGCCTAGGCCGCTTTTTACTCTGAATATCAATCACGACTTTTTGGAAAAGGATGCCGCCAAGTCCTGAGATCACAGATTCAAGCCTTGACTGATCCTTTATGAGGGAGTGCTCACTGGGGAGAGGTGAATAATAACTCTTCCATGTAATACGTGACAGATCTGACATGGCCAGAAAAACGAGAGACGACACCAAACGTGGACGTCTAGGCTGTGATTTAATATCATGTGGAAAAAAACGTTTCAGTGGTGTTGAAACAGATGATCTCTTATTGTGTACATTAGAGACTGCCCTGGAATGAGCAAGCAAACAAGCAGCTTTCTGGATTGCTGTCCAAATGGTTTCAGTTAGGAAATCTGACTTATGCAAGCTACTAAAACAAAAGCATATTTACTTTTATGACCACCTTTAAGATTTACGGGGACTGATGTGGAATGAATGTCTCTCAGAGATTTATTGTCAGTGCAGTCTATCTTTAATATGTGCCACACCAGTGAGATGGGATAAAGGTAGTGTATGGAAAAAGCTCCCTTTTAAAGAAATACAGGTGTGAGGTTCACCAACCTTTCACTTTTTCTTTTACAAAAACATAAAAATACTGTGATTTTTAATTCTTTGTCAACCAATGGTGAATTATCTGCTAAGGGTAACTTGAGAGACAAAAGTGTTGTTTGATTGTTTAATTTATGTTTTACATCATTTGAAAAAGGAATGCTTGCATTAGCCATTTCAGCACTAATGGAGAGCAGATGATGGATGGATGATGGGGGGGTTTACTTTCCACAAAACTCTTTTAACCAAGCAAGATGATTAAAGTGTGGGAAGGGAGGGAAGCAGGTTGCACAAAGTAACATCCATCTGCCCAGTAATCACAAAGTTTTGTAATATTTGGCTAAAATCCATTCCACATCATGTGTGGGAGAGCACAAGGGAGGTTTGTTTTAACAAAATTACTTGCGCTTAATCTATTATCAAAATAGTTGGTGTTGAATTCTCTGTCAATCGATTCATCTATTAATTTCAGCTCCAAATGCCCCATCAATTCATACATATTTAATACTATTTTGGGGCTGCATCCCACTCAGATATTGAGAATCAACTTAAAATTTTAAGCTTTGTTTTTGCCATCTTCTTACAACATCGGGTGAATATGTTAGTAAATTTGCAGCGGGAAATTGGGAAATAATAAGGCCAACAACATAAATGCTCTTGACATTATGACATAGATCATGAGCTATTCCAGCAGTGGGATTTAAGTACTGAAGTTTTTCCTTGTCTGCATCCAGTAGTCGTAGTAGAAAAGGCACCTTGGGTTCGCAAAACTGCGTTGTAAAGTTTTTATGACCTTCAAAAAAAACAGTTTTTCCATTGAGAGGCTTCGCAAATGATGAACATGCCGTCTGGCCTTTTAAAATGTAGTGAGATAAGGTCCTGAGATAACTAGCTGAGCTCACGTCTAGGAGCAGGCCCGGACCCAGGACCAAGGCATGGAAAACTTTAACAGTTACAAATATCTGTTAAGTTGGTTCTCCACTGTCTGTTGTGGTAGTAATGTATAGATTATACTCTAAACTCAGGCAAGGTACAGAATTTAAAGGGTAGAGCATCAGGGAGTCCAGTCAGAGAATGGCCAACATAATGTGAATCACAAAAAACAAAAGTATAAATAGGCAATAAGGTATGAAAGAAGAAATATAAAAAGAAATGTGTAATTGCTGATAAAGAAAATAATAGTTGTAATAATAAAACAATAGTCATAGCAAAATCTTTACATTCAATTTACAAGGGGCAAATAATGCACAAGAGCCTTCATATGGAAAAGTGGATGGAAAAGTGATGCAACCCTCGGTTCCAAGTTAGAGCAGCTTACATAATCCTGTTTTCCCCATTTATGAATAAGGGAGTGTCTCCCTCAGGGTCAGTAACAAAGGCTTTTACAAGAGGTGGCCATCGATGCCATACTGAGCTTGTAATAAGACTTAATGAGTGAAAACTTTAAGGTGCTCTATAGAAACCCATTGCTGTTGTAATGTAGATAGTAGTGCTGTGGGATACGTACCTGGGACATGCAAAGGTTTGTATATGAGCGCTGCACTGAGAGAAATTCTTCAACGGGAAGGAGGAGGCAAATTTTGGAGTCAATGTCAGTCAGCTGCTCCAGGTCAGATGGCTCCGGGGTGTAACCCTGGCCTGTCACCACTGACACTGGCCACATGTCCTCCTGGAAGACAGTCATTGCTGAAATTATTAATGACCCACTGGGTTAGAAGCCTGCCTCATTTAGTGGCAGCCTTAATTGTGGACTGATAAACATTAACTCTCGCCTATTTATCAAATTTGTGACAGTGATATCTGGTACAGGGAAGAGATACAAGTCTGACTCTCGCACTTGGTATTCACTTCTGGATGGGAACAAGATGCTGATTACTCTTCTAGTCAAATGCCAAAGCTTTGCATTGCCTTCTGCTAACAGTGATTGTCCCAGTGAGACTCTCCTCATGTCCTATGGGGAACTGTGGGATGGTGGTGAGCTCATCACAGCCCAGTAGTTGGATAAGATTTTGCACTAAGGTATTAAGGCCAAAGAAGATCACAACTCTGAAAAGAGCACAGCTGTGACCTCTGATGAGGGAGCAGAGGACAACTGGCAGAAAAAAAACAGCAAACACAGGGGTCCATCAACTAGGTGGAACACACATTTAACACGCCAACATTTAACAAATGAGATCAACAAATTCTTATGAGACTGCTTTGTGTTTCATGTTTGCAGATCTTTTTTAAACAAGTGTATCTGGTGTGTCACACCATTTTACTGGGATATGGAAGACTAGTTCAATCCCAGACTTCAGGCAGGGCTTCGGTTTGTCCTTCGTGTTATCGGCACGTCTTTTTACCATTGCATGAAAATGTGGGTTGTTAAACAGACACAACATAATACTGTGAGGTACAGAATTATATAATCCTTAATTTTCAATGGGACACAGTAAGAGTCATCGACAATATGTAAAGCATAGCCTTAGTGCTTTATAGTCATATTTTTCACCCCTTACTCAGCTCCACTCTGATTGATATTGATATGTTAGCTAAATTATTATTGAGAAGAAATAAACTCATTCTTTGTGAAGTCAAACAAATCAATTCCATTTTAAAATGAATAGTTTGACACTTTTGGAAGTACGGTTATGTTCTTTCTTGCCAAGAGTTGGATGAGAATATTGATACTAATCATTTGTGCAGTAAATATGAAGCTGCAGCCAGCAGCCGGTTAGCTTAGCTTGGCAGAAAGACTTGGTCTGTCTCCCCATCAACTTGATATTTTTTACAGAATAAATAAACAACATGTAACATGGTTTATTAGTGAGCTGTAGGTGCTACTGTGTAAGTATTTTGTTGTCTTTGGACAGAGCCAGGCTAGCTATTGCCCTATTTTCAGTCTTTATGCTAAGCTAGAGTAAGCTAATCATCTCCTGGCTCTAGATTCATTTTTAGCATGAGAAATAGAGAGATCAATCTTTTCATCAACTATTGACAAGAAGTCAAATCAGCTTATTACCCATGTCCAACTTTTACTGTGATTAAAGCAAGAGATTACATCCACTGCTGCAGCACCGAAATGTTCCTTGATTACTGACTGCTACTTATTTACTTCCTTTCGGGTACCAAACAAAACTGTGGAACTTGTTAGGAGTCCATAACATCAAAAAAAGTGTGTGACAAATCGCTGCCAAAGTCCTGGTGACATGAATAATGTGCTTGCTCCGTTATGGCCATTTATAATAGGACCCCTCGCAATAACAGGAAGTCTTCCTCCAGCCAATAAAAAAAAGAGCATCTGCGCTCCCCTCAGTTTGGTATCTGCCACCACAATTACTGCAGTTTTGTTTTAAAAGTCAAGGCAAACATAAATATAGGAGCAAGACATGAAAAAAAAAAAGCTCTGGCAAGCTGTCCCACGGATGCAGAACTGTCGGGGTCAAGCTAAATAGATCCGTTTGTGAAAGGTAAGTATGCTCTTGCTAACTTCCCAAAAGGCTTTATCCCATCAGACCCCAAACTGGCCTCACATCTACCAAAGGAGCTATTAAAGCAAATTAAAACTTTAAAAAAAGATTTAGATGGTGTAGTTGGGTTCGAAGTGAAATAGTCTACTGCTCCAGGTGACGCGGGGTCGCAGATGAATCATCAAAGAAAAACAAGAGGCCTCAGTCTCTTTGCCTTAATCTCTACCAGTACTCTCTTGCTATGAGTGCAACTGTAGCAGTGTTAGGGCTTTATGAAAGATCATTGCCACTGAATATCGTATAAAAACCATACAGGGAATTATTATAAAAAAACATATTTATTTCATAACAAGCAGCAGTCTGTGTTGCATAAGGCACTTGACATCTGGTTTGTAATCTGAACTGCTGTGAGGAGTCAGAAACTTCTGCCCAGAGGCCTTCTGAGCTGCCAAGCAGTCATCAAAACATGGATGTCTGACCAATGTTACTTTATGTGCAGATCTGAGGGACAAAGTCTGGTTGAGTCACTTCATTTGTGTAATAGCAGCATTCAAAAGGCAAAATGTGATAGTGACACACATTCCAACAAATAATATCATGGAATAACAATTTTATTCCTGCCAAGATTGGTGACACTGGAAGCAATATTTGCTTTATAATTAAAATACTATGTTGTGAATGTAAATTTTAGATCCAAAATTTGGCAGAAGAAGTGGATGGGATTGGATTGTCTGATACTCCCATAAGACTTCTGGACATGAGAGGGAAGTATTAAGGAACTTGAAAAAGAGAGTCATCCTAAAGCATATGTTGTCTGTTAGGGTTTCATGTCAGCCTACCTCGCTATCTGCGCCTCTGGCACTGTCCTCTTCCTCTTTGTCTACTCCTTGCAAGAGCTCTGCCAGACGCTCTTTCTCTGCCTGAGTCAAAAGCACTTGGTCCCCTTCACCACTTACTAGCTATTGTATTTGGGGAAAAAAAGAAAGTGGTCATTATTCATCCTTCATATATCGAAACATTATTTGCACAACATTTCTATTATTTTCATAAGGGCCCCCCTAGACTTTAAATATATCTTTCTCTTGAACCAGAGACGAATATTTTCCTCACTGGAAAAAAAAAACCAGTGAAGAGAATTGCTCTAAGTCATGCCATACACCCCAGATCTGCATTTGGCCCAACATGAACTTTGACATACCTCAATGTTTCTCTTGACAAAGTCTTTCTGTTTTTTCTTGCCTTTGGAAGCTCCACAGAGGCTGCCTTCAATTTGCTCTTCCCCAGTATCCTCACGGCTTAGTTCAGATGACTCTGTCCAGCTGTCTGGCTTCTTTTCACCTGTCAGGAAAGCTACACTTCAAATACCAAAAGGTAAATATTGAAAAAGTACATCAAAGCTCTAGTAATAATAGAACAACACAGGATTTCTATAAAAGTCAACCATGAGTTCTTATTCCATCATCCGATCCACATGATTAAAGAGTGGAATTAAAAAAGAAATAAAATGTACTATTGTACTGCTAGCCCTGCAAGGCTGCATAGTGGGTGTTAAGACTATGATAACAAGCAGCAAGCCTGCCGAAATGTCTCTAAATAGAGAAACACACAATGAATTCCACAAAGTTCCTGGGCTGCTAGTTTTACCTTTTTCCCAAAGGGATCAATATCATAAAAAGCCACAAGATCTTGTGTGGGTAAGTGTTCATGAGTGGGCAAACTGTTATGCATTCACTTCTGGAAAATTGAGTTAGCACACTATTATGTGCTTCAGAATAACAACATCTATATTCATGAAGTCATGGCGCCCTCAAGTGCACATTCTGGGCATTACAACTGAGAGCATGGAAAAATGTATGCTGCTTTTTCTTTTGCGTTTGATTTTTGAAAACTAACTTTGCTCCAAGTATTGTCCATCCCCGTTGTGGTCACTGTCAGGAACTTGAGTTTCAAACACAGACACAAAGTCATCCTCCTCTTCTGTCCCTTTAAGATAAAAAAAAAAAAAAAAAACATATTTAAGGTGTCTCACAGTAACTACCTAAACTTTTCAGCACTGTTGCTTCTCTGTATACTGCTGCCCAGGCTTACCAGTGGGTGCTTCTAGAGCCAAAAACAACCGTGTGTTCATTGCTTCTTGGGCACATTCAGAGTGACCTTCAGGTTTATTCTGCTGCAGAAAAATCACACAATATAAAATCACACAACTTTTTAAAGTCAAAACAGTACTGGTATAGTGAACTGGTCATTTAAGTGGAGTGATTGCAAAGACTATGTGTACCAGGAACTCTTGCCAGAGTTTTGCTTGAAGTTCTTTCCTTTGACGCTTGACTTCCTTTTCCATGCAGATCTTTGCAGACAGTATTTCATCAAGTCTTCTCATTTCCTCAGTAGCTCTCTGTAGAAGGGGATCTTCATCCTCGTCATCAGGTACTTCAACGTGACACTGACCTAAACAGGGTGAAATAGTGGGATGTAGCTTAATAAACACTGGATCCTATAAGTGTGCAGCCACTCCATTAGTGTACTTACTTTTGTCAGGACCTCTGGCTGAGGAGTGGGCTGAGGAGTGGACTGTAGGTCCTTCAAAGCTGCTCTGGCTCTGCAGTGAATTGTTTTCTAACGTTATGGCAATGAACCAATAGTGAATCAATCATCATGTTGTAATGTCACTGCATTGCATTGACTTAATTACCTGAATATCAGCAGCATCTCTGGTCAACACAACAAGGGAAAAGGGAGTTGTGGGATCAACTCTGTCACTATGAGGAAACGTCAAGCGCGACACACTCGATGCAGGTCGAGAAATGTCATCTAAACTACCTTTGATGATTTCCATAGTTGTTTTTTTTAAGCTGTATTTTAACAAAATTATATTTAATAACTGTTAAAGTAAAACCACTTTCCAACAGAAACCTTCCAAAGTGTGTCCGCCTTTATTTGGTAACTATGGACGCAAACAGTCCCGGATGTCGTAACTATGGAAATATGCATTTGTTGCTATGGCCACTGGGCGAACTCGAGGCCGCGCGCAGCTGGTGCCTCGATCGATGCAGCTAGCTAGCGTAGCGGTTAACGAGCTAGCCAGCAGAGAGCTAGCTAGCTAGCGGTCCCGGCTCGTTAAATCACACCACCGTCGTGTCGGCAGTCACTCTGAATGTCGTCGATGTTGCCAAGATATTGTTGACACATGTCTGCAGTGTGAGAGCGCGGGGGTGGAGGATTCGGGGCCGTGTTTTAGAGGTGGGTAACGACACCCGACGAGACAGACTCATGTGTAGCTAGCGTTAGCACACCAGGAAGGCTAATGTTTATTGTCCCAGGTCGCTGCCCTAGCTAACAATTGACACCAGCTGAACTCTGCTCTGATGTGAATATGTTCGTGGTGGTAACTGAGCTGCAAGCAAGTCACCATCAACCCTCTAGCAGTGGGGGTGTAAGTGGAGTATGTGTTGTTTTATAGCGTTATCACACCGAGCTGTAGAGGCTAATGGGACACAGCAGATGGGTGTGTAGGGTTAGGGTTATTAGATCATCCATTCAGTTATGTTCTATATGTGGGAGATGTCATTAGCTAAAGTCTGACATGCTCAACAGTGTTAAAGATGAATCTGCATTGGTTTGTAGTACACACTAGCTTGCTGAGTGATTGAACCATTGTTAGTGTTTTTTCCTCTCATACTGTCATTGTGCCTCTGCTCCACAATCACACCCATTTCACTGGCAGCTGCCCAAGCTCTGCAGAGGTGGCAGCATACAAAGGGGTTTGCTTTTCCCCATCATGATGCATGTATATGTTTTTCTGATTACTATGTTTCTGATCACACCAGGTTGAGTTGACTCAAGATGTGCAATGGAATGACAGAGTCAATATCAAAAGCCTCTTGGACCCACATCTCGGCCACTGAGCGGATCTTTTTGTTGCTGCTGACACTGACTGCAGTGTCCACTGGGCAAGCATCAGGTAAGAGCCAACATTGTGCTTGCACTCTCCTTCAATACAAAACATAATGTGTTATGTCTGTATTGTATTAAACTCTAATTTCTCTGCTGAATATTTTTTTTCAAATAGTCTTTGTTGGGATACAGACCAATTGGGTGAATGTCAAGGAGTCGTTACACAGACAGGATGTGGCACTTGTTCTACTGCACATGCCATACTTAATCAACTGCCTCCTAACATTGATTTAAACATATGCCAGATTATTCTAGCTTTTATTTAGCGATTTATTATGATTAATAGTACAGCCCTAATAAAACAGCCCTATAATTAGCTGATATGATGTCAGTGTCATGTATGTGTTATTTTTTGGTATGGTTTCATATACTCATTATTGCTTATATTTAATGTGACTATGTAACAAACTACCTTTTAAAGCTTTAGAGTTGTGCAATACATTAAAAGCAAATCTGATTTACACCATGACATTGCCAATCCACATCAAATAGTTTGTTTGTTGGTTGCTCTTTACACCCATCCACACTTTGCACCATGACAATGTTTCTCAAAAACTAATGCTGTAAACATTTCCATGGATATTCATGATCTCTAGGAGATTATTCCTACTGATTGTGGTGACCCATTGACCTTAACTCCTTAACTTTTCACAGAGGACTGCCATGACATTTCTCTGGGCACATGTGGTGCCGCCAGAGAGACTTTCTAGTACAGATGGTTACCATAGACCATTCTATGTCTATGTCTAGAAACACGTGTATCAAACAAGGCTCAAAATATTTGTTGTATTAATTCTTCTGAAAAACCTGAGCAATTTCACAGAATTTCTTCCTATTTTTTGGTCTTCTCTTACCAGGATGTGTGAGGCCGTATATGGTCCAGAACAGCTGGGTAAACCTCACAGAAACCAACAGGGGCTCGTTCCCTGTGGGCACAGTGCTGCAGTACAGCTGTGACCCTGGTTACCTGCCAGACGGACCCAGCATCCTCACCTGCACCACACTGGGACGCTGGACCTCTGAACCTCCTCACTGTATACGCAGTGGTGGTAAGACATTTTGTCCACGACTGTCTTTTCTGATCTGTCAAGCAATGAGTTATGACCGTTGTGAGCAGCTAACCTTATTTAAAATCCTTATTCATAAGTAAAAACATCTTTATATTTATGTTGAATTTTGCGTGGCTTTTTTTTTTAGCTAATTTTGCCTACATATTAACTAAAAACAACACAAC